>NC_141610.1:55812529-55967258 GCF_047967505.1 Dipteris shenzhenensis | reverse complement strand
TCCCCCCCGCACCGCTGCTAGGGAAGCCCCCCCCCCACACAGTTACTATTAAAAAGAAAACTAACCTAACACTAACCTTAGGTTAGGGTAGTTAGGTTAGGTTAGTTTTCACCTAGGTTAGGTTAGGTTATTTGGGTTAGTTAAGCTACGTTAGGTTAGGTTAGATAGGTTAGTTTAACCTCAGTTAGTTAATAACAATTAGGTTAGTCGAACTACACTTCAGTTAGTATAACTAGCTGTAGTTAGTCAACTTAGTTAGGTTAACCTCCTAGTTATAGTAACTCAGAGGATATAGGTTAGTTAACCTAACTAGATTAACATGGTTCCAACCCCTCAGTTGGACTTAAAGTCCATTTACACCACCCTTAGGACCCCCTCAATAAAAAGTAAAATTTACCCCTACTTTAACCCCTCGTATCTCATCCGTTTGGGACCCAAACTAAACCCCGTCTGAACCCAAATTTCACACACAAAAACACCACGTTATGGGGTATTTTTCCATCCCACTGCACCCCATTTAGGCATCACTAGAACTCGCTCATTTGTGCCCCAGTGTGGGCCTCATTTTGCACAAATTTGTTCATATCTTCACGCCGTGACCTCCGATTAACGATCCGTCTGCACCGGCATAGTTCCCTACACACATAGGACAATATTAGGCACACTATTAACACAACGGTCCCTACACAAACTAACACCACTCTAACCCTCGCAACAAAACTTCATCCACTGAGACACCCTTTGCAAATCTTGCCCAATCTACATGCAGCTACGTTCCGGCCAACACCTCAGACTCCAATGCTCGCCAAATCTACATACAACTCTGCTGTAACCACCGCCCCTCCCAATCCTCTACCCCGAATCCCCCCTCACATTCAATCATTGTTTTTAACTCCATGCCACAATACGGCTAGATGCCGTCGCGATAATGATGGGGATATTGAACTCGATGCAGAGGCTGACAATTTCTTTAATCTAAAAAATAATAACAATCAAGGCAGATGCCCCTTGGGAAAACAAGAATTTTCCAAATATAATGGTAGGGGAGATCCAGCCCGATTCCTCCAGCATTTTGATGCCACATGCCGAGCAGGTGCAGATCAATCCCCATGAAACCAAGGTGGCTTGGTTTCACATGGCCTTAATTGATGAAGCACCTGAATGGTACCTAGATCTTCAAGTGGAAGAGCACGCCACATGGGACCTACTTCAAACAAAATTCAAATGATGCTTTCAAATGAAGAGGCTACAAGATGATCTCGCTCTCCAACTAAGCAAGATCAAACAAGGCCACCGAGAAGACGTATGCACATACTTGCGTAATCGCCAAATGTGACCCACCCCCAGATGCAAAGTACCTCGCGGTATGGTTCATTGCAGGACTAAGAAAGAAAATCCAAAAGGATTTGAAAAAAATTAGCAGCTATGAAACATTCAGTGTTGCTCATGCAGTAGCCATTGACATCAAGGATGGCATGACCGACTCAGACACTAGCAGTGATGACGGCAGATCTCGTACATGAGATAAGTGCTTGAAAAAAGGTAAATCCAAGTCCCCTCTCAAAATATCAAATGAAGATCGCCTAGAGGCCATGACCTTGAAGCTGAAAGAAGACGTGATGCAGGCCATGGAACAAAAGCTGCACTTATCTCAGCCGCCAACTCAGACATATCCATGGCAAGAAAATTTCTAGTGTCCACACTTCATGGCCAATCATATAGCAAATGAGTGCCCGGTCCTAAGAGCTAGGATCACTGCACAAGCAAATACACCACCAAGGTTTTGGTGCCATATTTGCATCATCGGCGGCCATGATGAGAACAGTTGCATCTTCAACATGCGCAACAACCCACCTCGACCTCAACAATACCAAGCGGCACCCATGCCAGTATACAGGCAACCGGCAGTTGCACAAGCACCCCCAGCTTCAAGGCTGAATCCTGTTCCCGTTTGGACACAAGTCCCACAACTACTCAAGAATCCGAATCCACGACCATATCCAAGAGCACCAAATCTAGCTCCTCAGGCAGTTCCAATACATCAATTACAAACGGACGAAGTAGACTTGCCATTTGAGTATGAAGCAGAGTACCCAGTATACTATGTAGAAGGTGCAGAGGGTCTAATACCAATTTATGCAAATCAAGTATGTCCCAACACATATCGCGCACCAATCATCGGATCGTAGAGTACCTACATCATGGTAGCCCATCTACTTTCCAACCCCTCTATAGAGATTGCAGCATAGGACATGACTGTATGGATTGTCCCATGAAAAATAAGGTCCCAAAACAAATAGAAGTTAAGCTTGACATCCCAATCGGCATCATTGGGGTGGACCATCAAAGTTTGGGTCCGGCAAGTGTAATATCACAACCTGTAAATGTAATTACATGCCAACAGAAAGAGGCCACCAAGGACCCTAACATTCCAATCCAACCTAAGCAATTTCTTAAAAAGAAAGCACAAGTGCCTCCACCTCCGCCAAGCAATGAGTAGCTAAGCTCATCCACATCAACTCCCAAGCCTCAAACAAAAGCAGCTCCAGACCCAAATGCAGAGGTGGAGAAGGCTCCTTTTCAGGCACTTTAACAATGGGTACAAAACAAACAAGCTCAATTTGAGGTGGAGAAAAAGCTCAAGACCCAATCCATGACTTGGCCCCACAAAGTATTGATATTGTACTCGAGCCTTTGTTCCAACAACAAACTCCACAACATAATGTACCACCATGTCAACTTGAAGGAGCCGCACTCTATAGAATTTGAATTGCCCTATGTCAATTCCCATCGGAATCCTCCTACAGATATGTCCCAATCTCTGGGAGAGTTTCAAAGGATGGATTGAACTCACAAATCCCCCTCTACCTATGAACGACATCGAAGATATCCTTGTGTAGATGGGTGAGAGAGATGACATATGCAACATTAATGTGCCTTTAATCCACAAGGCATATAATGAAGTCCAAGCCATAGTGGATGGTGGAGCAGGTGTAAATGTCCTATCAAAGGAGCTTTAGGAAGAATGGGGTCTCCCACCAATGCAAAAGGCTAATTTCAACATACGTCTTGCTGATGATTCTCAGGCTAAACCCTTGGGAATAGTGAATGGCATGTCCAAAAAGATCGCAGGAGTCTGCTTTTCCCTTCAATTCACAAGCTTGGATCTCCCCCAAAAATCCTATCAAATCTTACTGGGACGTCCTTGGTTATGGGAAGCATCAGTTCTCCATGATTGGCGAACTGATAGACTGACAATCTAGAATCAAGACACCGCAGTTAGGGTGAATGTGGGAACAGGAGCTATTAAACCAATTATGCCTAGAGCATTGGATGACACATCTTCAACAACAATTTCAAGCAAATAAGCTCCCTTGCAACAGCATGGCATAGCAGGTAACTCACAAAGCAATGTCAATAACTGGATACAAACGAGTCCAAACAAGAATCATCAAATTGTACTTTGCCACAAAATCAAAACCACCACCTTTTGAATGGTCCCCTGAGGGACTGGGAAGGAGTATGCGCAGCAAATGAACCTGTACTTGGAAACACCTTACTAGTGAAAAAGTTACCCCACAGTTCCCAACGTAAGAAGTTTTGAAAATATAAGCCACATGTACAGATGAAGCTCGATCAAGAGACTTCAGAAAAAGACAATCAAGAAGAGCCTAACCAATTAGTAAATGCAACTATGCCACCCAGTACACATGACACATGTCAGGTTAGTTCAACACCATCAGAGGCCGATCTCCGAGAAGTGCTGGAATACTTCAAGAATTACACGTGGCAGTGCACCAATAGCAATGCCAAGACCACTAAGAGAATCTGAAGTTCAAGAAATCGATAGCATTGGAGAAACTCCAATCTATGAGGGATCAACAAAAACATGCACAATAAACCTCGCCCTTGAAGGGGAGGAAGAAAAACTGGTTTTCATTGGGAAACAACTTCGACAAGAAGATGAAGCCAAACTCAAAGCCCTCCTAATGGAATACCATGACTGCCTAGCATGGTCATACAAAGATATGAAAGGAATTTCACTAGAAGTGGCAATACACATGATACCTATAAGGGAAGGTGCTCACCCTAAGGTATGTGGACCTTATCACACAAATCCTAAATATGGCATGACCATGGTTTATGACGAGCTGGAAAAACTCCTAGATGCTGGATTCATCTATAGGATAGAGCACACTGATTGGGTTTCACTTTTTTCATTGTGCCTAAATGCAACAAGAAGCTCAAAATATGTGTAAACTTAAAAAATGTGAATGTCACCACAATTAGGGTTCACTATCACCTACCCTTAACAAAAAGAGTGTTGGAAAAGGTGGCAGGTTCTGAAATATATAGCTTCTTGGATGGCTTTAGTGGCTATAACCAACTGCAAATCGCTCCTAAAGACCAATAAAAAATAGCATTTACTACAGAATGGGGTATTTTTGCATATAGAGTCATGCCATTCGGCCTTTGTAATGCCTCGGCCACATTCTAGCGAGTCATGTTCATAGCTTTCGAGTCACTTCTAAAGCCAAGGAAGAACAGTGAAAAAGGTTGTGGTACGCAAGTGCAGAGCGGCAAGCAAGGCCACAGGGAACGGAAGCAAAGTGAAGAACAGGTGGGCGCCACCAGCCCAAGGGATCAGAAGAGAAGGGATGAACAGGTGGGCACTGTGAGTCTAAGGGAACAGAAACAAGATGAACAAATGGGCGCCGCGAGCCCAAGGGAACAGAAGCAAGGGCAACAGGTGGGCACTATGAGCCCAAAGGATGATGTATAGTGGGTAGAGACCGTGGATCAGGAGGAACCGTGTCTAGATGTGAAACGTGAGGGCAGGACCATCAGAAGGATGAGGTCATGAAGCGGTGGGCCTCGGAGTGCAGTGCAACTGCCCAAGGTTAACGTGAACATAGCTACACAAAGAACGGGCAGAGTGGGTACCATGATGAGGAGGCAGCTGTTCTGGTCATGACAAAGGGAACACGATGCAGATCAAGATCTAAGCATAGAGGTATAGGATGAACATGTGATAGGATGAAATAGGACATGTGGTCGGTAGACCAGGAGGCAAAAGCGGAGTTGTCATGAGGCTCATGGCATGAACCATGAAGAGGAGACTGGCCAAGGGAAAGAGGAATGATAGAGAATTGGAACGTGGATTGGGATGCTACCAAGGGTGAGCAAAACGACGACACGTAGCATGGGAATGACCATAGAAGGGCAGTCAGAGAGCGGGGACCAAGAAACCATAGGACCGCGAGTTGGTGTAGGAAGTCAAGAATTGCACGTAGAATAGCGGTCTAGAAACGTGAAGAAGTGAAGCTGAGGGCTAAGATAGTAAAGGGAAAATAGAGCTTCATAATGTTGATCTTGCCTCAAGGGCACACTAACAATTTGATGAGGGTTGGATGGAAAGTCCGGCCACCGAAGCGATTGGATGCCTCACCTGGGGATAGAAGTGAGCATGATCGTGTACCGGGCAGTTGGTCCAAGTGAGAGGATAGAAGCGCCTGCTCCAAACTAGTACATCAAGTCAACTAGGCTACTTAGAGAGATATTGCTCTCGAGTCTCACATAGGGGCTTGAGGCAACGTCCAGAACAGGTACTTCAGTAGAACAGATCCGGCGGACTGAGCCGCCAAATGTTATGCTGCATGCGGGTTGGAAAGACTAGCCTAGTGTGGCATACCTCGTCATGGGCGCTTCAATGGCATATATTCCATCGTTGGGGCATTCCGCCAACGTGAGGCTGCAGGCAAGTTGGAAAGATTGGCTTGGTGTAACATACCTTGTCATCGGTGCTTCAATGGCATACATCCTGCCATTGGGGCATTCTTAGAAAGTGATGTTGTGGGTGGGTTGGAAATTCTGGCCCAGCGCCGCAGCACGTCTAGACCATACACTTTACGCGGGGTGGAAGTCTTGGCCAAGAGACACTCTCTTGTTTGTGTTTTGATTCCAAACTCCCCCGATCGTATGCACTCAAGATCATGTATGCGGGCATGGACTTGTGCTTCCAATCAAAACAAGTGCTATGCTAAGGCACTGATATGTATGATGTTTAAATGTTATTTGCGCGCTTAAGGCGTTTGTAAAAATATTGCATTGTAAATATTCATCTGTGTGTAACAATATTATGTCACGTCATCTTTTGCCCCCCGTTATGAGGAGATGGCAAAGTTTGACATTGAGGTAGCTAGCGGGTGTGTGGTCACTCATTTAAGGTGTTCCTGAATCGAGGTTAGGCTCTTGTGTGCATCGCGTGGCCACCCTCTCAAGTCAATCTTGTTTGGGTTAGGCTTTTGGTTTTGAAAACTCCATGCTTGAGATGAAGCTCAAGCTCTTTTGGAGCCATGGAGAGTATATGGAAGGTGGTCTCCTTGCATGTGATTGCATTCATCAAGAAAACCTAAACATGCAATTGTGTGCTCAGTTGCTTGTAAACACTCTTTCTTGCAATCAAGCGTTATCAAGCCACAATTTGGCACTCTATCTAGTACTTTCTTGTAAGTGGTCCATTTTACGGGTTGTGATGTCGTGGTGCACTTGTGTGGGCATGCATGCACTGGAAAGCAAAGCGTGGGAAGGGTGTGAGTGCACATGAAAGTGAGTGGGGAACAGTGAGCGGCCCATGCCCTCCATACCATTGTAAATATGTGTGAACCATGTTGTAACCTTCTAGGCAAGTTGGGATGAAGGTGGAATGTCACGCAGTGGGCATTCCGTATGAACTGTAAATTGGGGTTCCTATCCAAGGAAGGCCAGGTGTTGTGTAGGCCCATGAGCCTGTGTGCCTTCATCGATAGGCTAGGATACAAGAGGGTTTTGCCCAAGATGTGTTGTAGGGTAGCGGTAACTATTTGGGAGTGGAGACGCACCCCGGGAGGTGCTGAAACCGTGTTGAGGAGAAGTGGCCCAGGAAGGGGTGTGAGGATCACAGTATCCATGAACGACGGTGCAGCGGGGTCCAGGACCTATGGGTATTCATATGTTTGAGTTATGATCTCGTTTTAATTTGATACAGGATGCAGTGCCACACCCGCATATATTGCCCTATTCTCGCCGTGAGGACGCGAAGCGTTGGCGATATGAGGTTGGATCTTCAGGAGGGATCGTTACAGATGCACTGAGTGATGGTGATAGTAGCCCTCCACCATTACCTCATGAAGCCGTGGAAAAGGAGGTGTTTGATGATATGGTTTGGGATTTATATGTCCATCAATCCGAAGGGAGGGATAATAGCATGGAGCAGAACGATCTTTTTACCGTAGCATCGACTCCACTATTTTAGGGGTGCACTTTCTCTATTTTACATGCCTCCCTTGAGTTACTAAACTTGCAAACCATCTATGGATGGAGCAATGCAAGTTTGAATGCATTACTCAAGTAAGCTTTAAATTCTATTTTGCAAACATGGTGAATTATGCTAGTGGGTCAATTACTCGAATGCTTTTCCTCATTTATGGTCTTCACGTGTAGGCTATTGTGTAAAATGCTTCCAAGGGAGAATAAATTACCGACCTCAAGAGATATGGCAAGGCAACATGTGACCTCTCTTGGAGGATTAGATTACAAGCGCATCCATGCATGCGTCAATGATTGCATTTTGTTTCGTGGACTACATAAGGATGCAAGAGAGTGCCCTACTTGTGGAGAGGCAAGATATAGAGTAGATCTCAAAACTTTGGACGTGCCTCGTGTTGGTAAACTAAAAAGAAAGCATGGAGTGAATACAAACTCAGAATTCTTGCTTATGGAATGAAGAAAGGTGAGGTCCTTAAGTAGGCACCTCTTACATGATCACTAACATCACTGATGACCTCTGAGCTCCACAATCATCTCCTCGGATGATTTTTTTCCTATTAGTTTCATTAAGAAGCGAAACTTTTATATTGGTGTTGAAAGTTTGTATGTCCTTAAAAAAATAAAGGTTTGAAAAATTTGCCAAGATTTGAAAGTTTTATGTGAAAAAATTTAAAGTTTCGCCAAGATTTACAACTTTTTATTTAAATTTCAAAAGAAAATCTATAAAATTGTAGTATGTTTTATAAATATTTTGAAACTAAAAAAACTAGCTTGATAAACCTTCGCCAACATTGTATATTAATATATAAGTATAGCTTCGATAAAAACATCCTTGCTACTCCTAGATTCTCTCAATCATCCTATGTGGTTCTATCACCACCTAATTGTGCTTATGGGCACCTAACTATGCCTCTAGCACACACACATAGAAACCAAGGTGTGCCTGAGGCATACACCTTGAGATATCCCAACAAAGCCCCCCTTCAAGGGAATGCCTCAGGCTATGTCAAGGATACAACTAGCACAAGGTGTCACATGCCATCTCATGGTGGTCATGGATCTATCAATGGCTAGGATCTTAAGCTAGCAAGGGTTCCCATGGGTGTAAGGTAAACAAAAGCGATACAAAGACCTTCCAATGGTTATCTCCCCTGCATGTACATGCACACAATGTCTACAGGAGGTACCATGGAGCAAAAACACATACACATGGCCTACATCATATGGTGACCAGAGGTGTTTACAAAACACACAACAGTTTATTTCATTCATTTTGGAGGACTATCCAGGCTGAGTACCTTGACTCATCAAAAAGAGAGATCTGGAGCATACATGGAGATGATTCAAAAAGCATAATCTTCAAAGGATGCCTCATCTTGTGGAGGCACATCAATTGAAAGTAGATTGGCATTTTCTGTCTTTAAAGTTGCTTCCTTTTTGGCAACCATTATCTTGGCAATCTTCAACGAGGAAGCCATGTTGGCATTCTCTTCCTTTGTAGCATAACAAGACATTGCTTTATGATTTGGCCTTTCACATATTTTGCATAGGCAAGCAATGAGAGGGTCTAACCCAAGAATTGGGTAATGTCTTCTCTCTTACAAGGCTAGAATAACAACTAAAAAGCTTCAAAATATAAGCATTTAATGTAGCAAAGACTTGTGACCAAATTTCAATCAATGATGCTTTCACTTACATGCTTCACAGAGGTGGCTAAATGAAAGCTTTCTAGTCAAATCCAGGTATAGCAACTTAAAAGAAAGTTGTAGCCACAGTTGTACTGATGCTTTTCAAAACTTCAAAACCTCAAAAATGCTAAAGTAGCATCTAATATAGCATCACTTTCACAACCCTATCAAAACTATAAAAAACAGAGGCCTGAACTTGGAGAGCTTGTATCTTACTCTCCAAAGCAAAGAAAAAGGGTATTTCTAAAGAAAAAGAAAGCCCTTATACTAGAGAAGATCCATCGAGGAGGAGAGGTGCAATTCTGCGTCAGGTCGCCATAGCTAGCTTCCTCAATGTCGACTGGTTTTTCTCTATTTTCTCCTTGAATATGGAGCCATTGCTGCTCATATTTCAACACAAGATAGCCCAAGGATGGACAAGCTTCCCCTAAAAGGAATTAGAGAAAGGTGGAGCTGAAATAGAGAAAATGCAAAAGAGAGGTTCAATGATTTTCGAGAAATGATGACCAGCAGTGACGTCCGTTCTTCGATTCCTTGCAGCTGAAGGTTTGCCCATTTGAGAGGTATCTCTAGCAAGAAGGGCTTGGAGAATGGCAGAGAAACAGAGGAGAACAAGCTTTAGCAAGATTTGGGAAGAAGGGAAAGAAATGGTGAAGATGAAGAAGAAGAAGAAAATGATGTGGCACAAATGGGCTCAAGGAGGGGGATCAAAGGGCTCTGATACCATGTTGGTATACTGAAAAGAAAGCATGGAGTGAACAAAAACTCAGAATTCTTGCTTATGGAATGAAGAAAGGTGAGGTCCTTAAGTAGGCACCTCTTACATGATCATTGACATCACTGATGACCTCTGAGCTACACAATCATCTCCTCAATCTACTTCTAGATTCTCTCAATCATCCTATGTGGCTTCTATCATCACCTAATTGTGCTTATGGGCACCTAACTGTGCCTCTAGCACACACACATAGAAACCAAGGTGCGCCTGATGCATACACCTTGAGATATCCCAACACCTCGTAAGGTTCTGTGACATTTTCCCATAATCCCTCGCATCCAACATATGTTCAAGTGCAAATCCATTGCAAAGCTCATGTCATGGCATTCCTCCCATCAATCAACCGATGGAAAGTGGAGAACTCCTGCAGACTCTCTTGCGTGGAAGCATATTGAAGACACATGGCCAAGCTTCAAGGAAGAACCTAGGAGCTTGAGACTTGGATTGGGTATGGACAGTGTGAACCCATTTGGTCTCAAAAGCACCTCTTACAGTGTATGGCCAGTGATATTGGTGAATTATAATCTTCCACCCTCTATGGCTATTAAGAAACGACATTTTATGTTGTCCATTCTAATTCCAAGGAAACATAAAGTCAAAAATCTTAATGTTTATTTGGAGCCTTTGATTGATGAGCTAGAGATACTTTGGAGAGGTATCGAGGTGCATGATGTGAGCAGGCCTCCCTCGTCACAAGACTTCAACTGCAAAAGCAGTCTTGATGTGGATGATGCATGACTTCCCAGGCTATGGCGAGTGTTCAGGTAAGCATTGCACTTCTAATTATGAATAGGCAAAGGATGTGGCACCCTAAACCCACCTTCAACTCTTAATTGCATCTATTGTTCAGGTTTCACTAGATCGGGTTACCAGGCATGTTATGTTTGTGGTTCTTCGCTAGTTGCCTCACGGGAAGACGCATTGAATAAGGTCATCTATGAGAATCACCATCGATTTCTCCCACCTGATTATCCTAGATATGTTGCCCCTTGGAATGAAGTCCTCCCACAATCACTCACCATGGGAGATTGGCCAGTAATATTGGTGAATTATAATCTTCCACCCTCTATGGTTATTAAGAAATGACATTTTATGCTATCCCTTCTAATTCCAAGGAAACATAAAGTCAAAAATCTTGATGTTTATTTGGAGCCTTTGATGGATGAGCTAGAGATACTTTGGAGAGGTATCGAGGTGCATGATGTGAGCAGGCCTCCCTCGTCATAAGACTTCAACTGCAAAGCAGCCTTGATGTGGGTGATGCATGACTTCCCAGGCTATGGCGAGTGTTCAGGTAAGCATTGCACTTCTAATTATGAATAGGCAAAGGATGTGGCACCCTAAACCCACCTTCAACTCTTAATTGCGTCTATTGTTCAGGTTTCACTGGATCGGGTTACCATGCATGTTATGTTTGTGGTTCTTCGCTAGTTGCCTCACGGGCAGACGCATTGAATAAGGTCATCTATGAGAATCACCATCGATTTCTCCCACCTGATCATCCTAGATATGTTGCCCCTTGGAATGAAGTCCTCCCACAATCACTCACCGTGGGAGATTGGATGAGAATTGGCCAGTGATATTGGTGAATTATAATCTTCCACCCTCTATGGCTATTAAGAAACGACATTTTATGCTGTCCCTTCTAATTCCAAGGAGACATAAAGTCAAAAATCTTGATGTTTATTTGGAGCCTTTGATGGATGAGGTAGAGATACTTTGGAGAGGTATCGAGGTGCATGATGTGACCAGGCCTCCCTCGTCACAAGACTTCAATTGCAAAGCAGTCTTAATATGGATGATGCATGACTTCCCAGGCTATGGCGAGTGTTCAGGTAAGCATTGCACTTCTAACTATGAATAGGCAAAGGATGTGGCACCCTAAACCCACCTTCAACTCTTAATTGCGTCTATTGTTCAGGTTTCACTAGATCGGGTTACCATGCATGTTATGTTTGTGGTTCTTCGCTAGTTGCCTCACGGGCAGACGCATTGAATAAGGTCATCTATGAGAATCACCATCGATTTCTCCCACCTAATCATCCTAGATATGTTGCCCCTTGGAATGAAGTCCTCCCACAATCACTCACCGTGGGAGATTGGATGAGAATTTGGGACAGTTCCATGACTCCTCCACCACTTGGCATGAGCCGATAAGGGTTTGTAACTATTGTGTGCTATATTGGCTGGAAATAAAGATTGCACGCTAACACCAGATTTTGTTTAGATACTCCATCTTTTATCGTTTACCATATTGATCCCACCTCAAGATCAATCACTTGCTTGATCCCATGCATATCTTCAAGAATGTGGCATCTACCATACTAGTAGATCGTCTATTAGAAATACTACCAGCCCAATCAGCATCAGTGTATCCATGCAACTGTATCTGAACCCCAGCCTCATAAAATAGTCCATACTGCAATGTGGACTTCACATACCTGAATATGCGTCTAGCCGCATCCAAATACAGTTTCCTTGGAGCGTGCATAAACTGACTTACCAATCCAACAGCATAGCTCAAATCTGGCTTGGTAATAGTCATATACATCAAACTTCCTACTATGCATCTGTACATAGTAGGGTCTTCCAGAAGCTCACCTGCATCTGCGCTTAGCTTCACATTCTGCTCCAAAGGAACTGAAATAGGCTTACAGCCTATCATCCCATATTTGGACAGCATGTCCAATCCATACTGCCTCTAGAAGAGCTGTATCCCACTTGCTGATCTAATCACCTCAATGCCCAAGAAATAATGTAGCTCTCCCAAATCCTTCATCTCAAACTTCTACTTCAATAGCATTTTCACATGAAGGATATCTTCATCACTATCACCTGTGATGATCAAATCATCAACATAAATGACAAGCAGCATAATACCTTTCTCTGTTTTTCTCACATAAAGTGAGAAATCTACCTTGGAAATCTGAAAGCCGATAGTGATAGGATAATGTCGTATCTTATTAGACCATGCTCTAGGTGCTTGCTTCAAGCCATACAAGGCTTTCTTCAACATGCAAACAAACTCAGGATGAACAGCATGAACATAACCTGGTGGCTGCTCCATAAAGACCTCTTCTTGAAAATCACCATGCAAGAAGGCATTATTTACATCCATCTGATGTAAAGACCATCCCTTTGATGCAGCCATAGCAATGACTGCTCTTACAGTTGCCATCCTTGCAACCGGACTGAATGTTTCTTCATAATCAATGCCATATGTCTGTGCATACCCCTTGACAACTAATCTTGCCTTGTTTCTGTTCACAGAACCATCTGTATTGTGCTTCACCTTATAAACCCACTTACAGCTAATCGCATTCTTGTCTTTAGGCAAAGGCACCAATTCCCATGTAGCATTTGCTTCCAAGGCATCCATTTCTTCATCCATGGCTTTCTCCCATTTTTCTTTTCCCATGGCTTGCTCAAAAGAAGTGGGTCCTGGTTCTTGTATCACTTTGACCATATAGGCATAGTAAATGGCTGTAAATCCATCATATTTAAGCCTATCCACAGGATACTTGAGTCTGGTAGACCTGCACAAAATAGGCTCACTACCACGTGCTCTCAAAAAATCCCTGGTCTTCCTTACTCCAGGTGTAACAAAAGAAGGAATACCCAACTCATCATCAATGCTCTGTTCTGAGCCACTGGATTCACCATCCACATAAGAGTGACCTACATTCACATCAAACATGGGCTGATCTACCTTCTCTTTTCCTTTTTGTGATACCTGCATACCACTATCTGCATTGCTTTGAGGAGATTCTCTTGATCTCAATCTGCTTGTCCATGGCGAAGTATGTGAACCACTGCTAGAGGACACTGGAGGTCAACTAATATTTTGTGATTGCTACTGTGAATTTTGTGCAGCATTACCATTTTGTGCATCTACATCATCAATCACACTTACTGGTCTATACCAACTGCTCATCTCATCAAAAACAACATCTCTGCTCACTGTAAACTTACGTGTAGAAGGGTTATAGCATCTATACCCTTTCTGCTATAGAGAATAACCAATAAAGATGCACTTCTCAGCTTTTGGATCCAACTTGGACCTCAACTCATATGGCACATGAACATAGGCAATGCAACCAAAAATTTTCAAATGTGAAATGTATAATTTCCTACTAGTATACATCTCCTCTGGCATCATGCCATGTATTGCTGCAGTGGGAGTCCTGTTCATTATGTAAATTGCTGTAGCAACTGCTTCAGCCCAATAATAATCTAGGAGGTCTTTTTAATTTAGCATGGCCCCAGATACCTCTCCAATATGCCTGTTTTTCCTTTCTGCAAGTCCATTTTGCTGTGGGGTATGACTGCATGAATATTGCTGCTTTATGCCATGCTCCTGCAGGAACCTTGCAAACTCATTTGAGAGGTACTCTCCCCCTCCATCTGACCTTAGGCATTTTATTTGCAAGACTGTTTCTTTTTTAGCCATAGCTTTAAAAGCTTTGAAATGCCCAAACACTTCACTTTTCTTTTTCATAAAATGCACCCAAATTTTTCTATTGTAGTCATCAATAAAAGTGACAAAATAATGACAACCTCCAATAGATGTAGCTTTAGTAGTCCACACATCAGAGTGGATTAATTCCAATGGCTTCTTACTCTCTTGAACATGTCTAGGAAATGGTTTCCTTGCCTGTTTTCCAAATTGACAGGCTTCACATAACTTATGCATTTCTGCAACCTTGAATTTAGGCAATCCTGCAACAATATTTTGGGCTCGCATTCATTTAAGTCGTTGTACATTAACATGACCAATGCGTTTATGCCAGATATCAATACCTACAACTACATCGGTCCCATGTGCAAACATTGCTGCACTCAATTCAGGCATGTCCACATCCAACGTAAACATCCTGCCCTTCTTCTTTCCTTTTGCTATCAAGCGACCATTATTTTTTATATCCTCAACAAAGCATCCATGAGGATTAAATCTAACCTGCAAGCCCTGCTCAACCATTTGACCAACAAAAACCAGGTTGTTGGTGATGTTCGGGACATGAAATACATCAGACAAGTATTTCTTTTTCCCATCCTGCATAGACAAAGGAATTTTGCCAATCTGCACAATAGGATGTGCAGTATCATCACCAGTATCCACAAATCCTGGTCTTTCCATTTTCCTTGCATCCTTCATCCATTCTGCATGACCTGTCATGTGGTTTGACGCACCTGAGTCAACATACCACACATCATTACTTTCTTCTGCACTTGTCATAGAATTGGTCATGTGCTGTACCATAAACAAATGCTCATTTCTGTCATCACCCTGTCTACTAGAGGATGCATAATTGCCTTGCTGCAATTTTCCATTCATAATGTCATTCTGCTTCTTGTAGCAGTCTTTAGCCATATGACCCATTTTACCACAATAGTAGCATTCAACATTGCTGTTTGCATTTTGGCCTCTCTGCCATCCACCACGACCTCTTTGGCTCCCCCTGCCTCTAGAGTTGCCATGTCCTCCTCCAAAGGACTGGTTTTCTTGAGTTTGTTGCATATTCTGATTTCTACCATGGCCTCCAGATCGGCCTCCTCTACCTCTGCCTCTACCTCTTCCAGCATTTGAGTAGAAGACAGTTTCTTTTGAAGTTCCTCCTGAAGAAGATGCACCACCATTTCTCTGCTCTTCAGAAATTAGAAGAGCAAACAACTCCTCAAAATCAGGAAATTTTTCACGAACGGCAATGGATGTCCGGAACTGTGCATAATCCTTTCCTAGACCATTCAAGGTCACAGAAACCAAATCATCATCTTCCACTGGTGACCCAATGGAAGCAAGTGCATCTGTAATTTTCTTCACCTTCATGTGGTGGTCATTGATGCTCATATTTTCTCTCTGCACATTGTGCAACTCTTGCTTGAGCTGCATTTTCCTGGCTTGCGTATTTGTGTTGTACATTTTTGCCAAAGTATCCCATGCCTCCTTTGGTGTACTTGCATCCTAAATATGCACAATCATAGAATCCAAAATGGTGATAGACAGCCAATACATAACTTTTCTGGCTCTCTCATGCCATCCTTTAAATACCTGCATTTCCTGTTGATTGGGAACATTAGGAAGAACTGGTTCTTCTTCATTTCCTGTAATGAACTCCCAATAGCCTTTTCCCATAAGGAAATTCGTCATTCTAAACTTCCATGCTTGGAAGTTGTTCTTGTCAAGCTTTTCAGTGACAATCTGTGAAAGAGAATCAAACGCCATTATAGAACACTGCAAAATATTCTATCACTGCAAAAAACACAGCTTCTGCCTCACAAGGGCAAATCTGCAAAACTGACGAAAGTGGTATTTGACCACACAGTCATTTCCTCAGCTTCTGCCTCACAAGGGCAAATCTGCAAAACTGACGAAAGTGGTATTTGACCACACAGTCATTTCCTAGTGACAATTTTGCATGAATAGGCAATAAGGATGATTCTGTAACTCCCAATATCTCTGTGCATAGGCATACGATGCAATTTTTATGGCAATTTTTCACCGACCTGTAGAGCAGTGGTCGCATAGCAAAAACAGGGCCTTTTTCTAAGTGCTTGCGAAGAACTTCCGCCTTCAAAAACGAGCCCCAAAATGGCCTCGAATCAGAAAAATAAAGTCTCAAAAAAATAAACCCGCAGCATATACTGCCCTCTCGCCACACCACGAAGACGCATTGGTCATGTTAATGTACATCGACTTAAATTAATGCAAGCCCAAAATAGTGTTGCAGGATTGCCTAAGTTCAAGGTTGTAGAAATGCATAAGGTATGTGAAGCCTGTCAATTTGGAAAACAGGCAAGGAAACCATTTCCTAGACATGTTCAAGAGAGTAAATTGTATCATATGGTTAGATCTCCTCGAGTTCCACACATCTCGAACTTGGGGAGGGGACCACCAGGAGGTCCCCATGAAGATCCAATTCTATCATGACCACTTCATGAGAGTATCAGAGGAGGGATTCATCATCAGACCCTAGTGCCTCGAGGACAGAGGAGTCTTTCATGGACTGAGTATTGCCATTGGACAGATGTGCATTTCATCACATCAACTGAGGATTGAGGCAAGGAGAGCTGCAGGTATACCTAGAGTGCAGAGGGTGTGTATGCTATGTACGATGGGAGTGCTTGAGACATAGGAGCATTTTCTCTGTATTTGCCCAGCCTGTTTTGAGATACGAGGTCACTACCATTGTCTCTACCTAGAGGGGAGTGGCTTCGGTCTACTATCACAACTGATCCGTTTCCATGACTAGGTCTGATTTGATGGAGATGCGTTGGCACAGGGAGACACTCCTGCGGTAGATCAGAGAGTAGCAAGAGGCACCTAGACCACATGACATGGAGGCTGACTAGGCATAGCGATGCATAACAAACCTCTACACATATGAGTTAGATCTAGGACATAGTGGAGTAAAGGAGGAGGAGCGAGGGTAGCTTGGATCAATAGAGAGAGCCGACATGATGCCAATGAGAGAGGGACACAGAGATCACGTGTGCGAGACAGAGAGTGTTGAGAGCACATTCTACTGAGGTCCAACCTATCACAGCCTTCCTCAGAGGGGACTGACAGAGACAAGGGGATACCTTGGACAAGGGCCAGAGAACCAACCTTAGGATGACCAAGTTATGATCTTCAATACCTTAGATGCAATGCTCCACCGACATAACTTCACTTATTGAGGTGATCGAGTGGAGATAATGTAGTCTTTATATACTAGGAGCTAGCCTTCATAGGGTTAGTGTTCAAGATGACCCATGTAGCCAAGACATGACTCATAGGAGGATTAAGAGCCTTAGCCCAATTGGAGAGGGATTTCTTTCAAGCACACTTTCAGGATCCACCAATGAAGGGTTGGATTTTTGACACCTTGGTGAGGCTGATTGCCATGTACACAGCACCCTTTTGGGGGAATGATCTTTCAATGAAAGAGTGGAGGTGATTTGAGTGGCTAAAAGTGATTCTAGAGTCTAGGATGATTTGGTGTAAGCCCTCAGCCCCCCACCAAGTAGTACATGAAGAGTTCACCATGACACCTCTCTAGGTTGATGCATTTTTCAGAGATGACATTCCTCCATAGAGTTTGAGCCCTACCCGACTAGAGATTATAGAGGTTGGCCCTATCCAAACGGCTAGCAGAGAGTGGGGTCAATATAGTATGGTATGCATACATATCCACATGGTTTGTCAAGCATGGTATTTTGGTGGTTTTACTTTCCCCCTTTCATAATAGTATGGATGCATAGCTTGAGTTGATCCCACACGATCAGATTAAGCGTATCATATGGTTAGGTCCCCTCTAGCTCCATACATCTTGAACTTGGGATGGAGGGGGCCTAGGATTTCCCCACCAAGGTCCTATTCTATCATGACCACGTCTTGAGAGTATTGGAGGATGACCTCATCATCAGACCCTAGAATGTAGTCATGTTCAAAAATAATATGGAAAGGCCGAATAACTCCATTTCAAATGTCAAAAACACAAAAACTAGTACAAAAATAAATTTCATATACAAGTATTATTCAAAAATAAAAAATAAATAATAATAAATTCAACATAAACAATTTGGTTTATATAGATTTAAATGATGTTGTTTAACATGTCCAAATGGTGTGTGTGTGTGTGTACTTCATCTGCCTGGACATAGGTACTCTTCCTCCTAGCTGCATACATTTGGTATCTCTCTGAGAGTGTGTCAGACATTTGTTAAGGCCTATATGATCATGTTACTAGCCTGGGTACAAGCAATTTTCTAGACACCAATCGTTCGATAGGTCTACAAGATCCTTCAATTGTTGATAGAAATCCAAAGGTATCTTTTGTAGTAGTATGCCAAAACAAGCAATTGCCATTGCTTGTTTCTTGTTAGCCTTAACTACTGCTCTCAATGTATGTTTATTCAGTTCTATGGAACTTTTTCCTCACCTTTTGGTTGACTAGTGAACATAACGCTCGATTGTTCAGTGTGAGTGCATAGTGTGTAGCAAGAATATGCGATCTCTTGCACTCTTGCGATTACTTGGTATGCAAAGTCTTACTCAATGCTTGGGATGTAGAGTTAAATGTCAAGAGTTCTATCGTGTCGCATGGACAAAACCGTATTAAGACAAGTAAATAAGTAGGTGCAGAAAAATACAAGCATTGCAAGAATCCAAAATGGAAACCAAAGATGTAGAGAAAAAGTACACAACCTACTGTCGCCCTTTCATCTATAGAGACATAGTACAGGGCTGCCTGTACAGCGGCATGTGAACCATTGTGGCTCAATTGGATCTTGGAGGACATGAATGTGGCCCAAGAAGATGCGACTGCGGTTATGTGCAACAACCAGAGTTGCATAGCGATCGCCAACAACCCCATGTTTCACGCACGGACGAAGCACATCGAGATCCACTACCACTTTGTTTGAGACCTCATCGACGAAGAAGTCATAGAGTTGATATACTGCCTGACCAATGACAACATCTCTGATGTCTTCACGAAGGCGCTTCCCAGGGAGCAGATGAAACATCTCATTCGACTCATGGGGATTGGCCCATAGTTGTGTCATTGAGAGGGGGTGTTAGAAGGTCACTGCCCCACCTGTGAGCCCCCGATTTGTTGAGGGGACAAGGAGGCAGAAGACCATAGGGGGTAAGGCCTAGTTGCCCTTGTTCAACATATGGAACGTTCCGTACTATTCCGTTCGTTTGTTTTGGATGACTGGTTCTGTTATTACTAGTGGTTCTACCAAACTGAGTTTGGGCCTCCCAAATGGCAAGGTTCCATATAAACCCCCTCTCTTTTGAGTCATCACTATGATCTCACACTAAGCATCTATCTCTGACTCTGGTGAGTCTGGACTCTCCCCTTTCCATCTCCAACAAGTGACGAGGCTCAAGCTGCATCAAGCATCTTCATCTCTCCCCCTCTTTATCTCCATCAAGCACCTATATTACATGTTTGTACAAGTTTTAAAGCTTGTACAAGTACCTAATCCAAAACTCTAAAATACTGTCTTTTTTTTTTGCGTATTGAATGTACCATCGAACGTATGCCTAAGATTTCTTAGTTCGTTTAGTACCACACTAATATCGAATAGTACGCATCAAACGTGATCGTACGTGTCAACCATGGGGTAAGGGAAGAGGAAAAGACAGAAGACCTACCTGGCCTAGAACCTGCGCAGCAGGAAGTTGAAGGCGCAGCATTCTAGGCACCTCCTGGAGAAGCATATGGGTGGCGTTAGGGACTGCAATAGTAACCCATGTGCTAGGCACATGGGCCCTTATATAGGCCTGGCCCAAGCCAGCCAAATCAGCCAGGAAAGGCTGACCCAGCCTGGTCGGTGGGGCCTTACAGGTCGGTGCCTAAATCAGGGAGCCCTCCCTGGTCGGCCACTTTGAGGGGGCCTAGCCCCTCCTATAAAAAGCCTTCATTCCCCCCCTCATTCCTCATCACCTGCATAGATAACCTTGCACACAAGCAAGCGCGTAGAGGGAGAGCAAGAGGGAGGCTAAGCAATTGACAACGTCTCGGAGCTGTTTGTACACGCTCATCCTTGAGCTTTTGTTTGCCCATAGTCATACCCCACAACAAAATGGACTTGCAGAAATGAAAAACAAGCATATTGGAGAGGTATCTCATGCCATGCTCAACGAAAAAGACCTGCCAAATTATTATTGGGTTGAAGCAGTCGCTACAGTAGTCTACATAATGAATAGGACTCCCACTGCAATAATACATGGCATGATGCCAGAGGAGAGGTATACTAGTAGCAAACCAGATATTTCTCATTTGAAAGTTTTTGGTTGCATTGCCTATGTTCATGTGCCAGATGAGTTGAGATCCAAGCTGGATCCAAAAGCTAAGAAGTGCATCTTTATTGGTTATTCTCTATATAGCAAAAAGGATATAGATGCTATAACCCTTCTACTCATAAGTTTACAGTGAGCAAAGATGTTGTTTTTTATGAGATGAGCAGCTGGTATAAACCAGTAAATGTGATTGATGATGTAGATGCACAAAATGGTAATGCTGCATAGAATTCACAGCAGCAATCACAAAATATTAGTGGACATGTAGTGTCCTCTAGCAGTGGTTCACATACTTTGCCATGGACAGGCAGATTGAGATCAGGAGAATCTCCTCAAAGCGATGCAGATAGTGGTATGCAAGTATCAGGAAAGGGAAAAGAGAAAGTAGATCAGCCCATGGTTGATGTGAATGCAGGTCACTCTTATGTGGATGGTGAATCGAGTGGCTCAGAACAGAGCCTTGATGATGAGTTGGGTATTCCTTCTGTTGTTACACCTGGAGTAAGGAAGACAAGGGATGTTTTGAGAGCACCTGGTAGTGAGCCTATTTTGCGCAGGTCTACCAGAGTTAAGTATCCTGTGGATAGGCTGAAATATGATGGATTTACAGCCATTCAGTATGCCTATATGGTCAAAGTGATACATGAACCAAAACCCACTTCTTTTGCGCAAGCCATGGGAAAAGAAAAATGGGAGAAATCCATGGATGAAGAAATGGATGCCTTGGAAGCAAATGCTACATGGGAATTGGTACCTTTGCTTAAAGACAAGAATGCAATTGGCTGCAAGTGGGTTTATAACATGAAGCACAATGCAGATGGTTCTGTGAGCAGATACAAGTCAAGATTAGTTGTCAAGGGGTATGCACAGACATATGTCATTGATTATGAAGAAACATTCAGTCCAGTTGCAAGGATGGCAACCGTAAGAGCAGTCATTGCTATGGCTGCATCAAAGGGATGGTCTTTACATCAAATGGATGTAAAGAATGCCTTCTTGCATGGTGATTTACAAGAAGTCTATATGGAGCAGCCACCAGGTTATGTTCATGTTGTTCATGCTATTCATGCAAGAAGAGGTCTATATGGAGCAGCCACCAGGTTATGTTCATGCAGTTCAAGCTTTGTTTGCAGGTTGAACAAAGCCTTGTATGGCTTGAATGTGAAGATTGTGGGAGAGAGGGAAGGAGTCTCACTTGAGGCTTTCTCACATGCACAATGGGGGAATACACACGAAGGTGGAGGCTGAAAATAGTTTTCCTCTTCTTAGTTGTGTAAGCCAAAAGAACTCTAGTACAAAGAAATAGAAGAACCCTAAATGTGGGTCTCAAACCAAACTCAACTAACTAAGGTGGCATACTAACTGAGCCACGAACTAGTGTAGATAAGGATAGCTGTCATCCAGCTATTATTCGTGGGCGGTGTACCAACCGCATCTCCAGCTAACAAGTCGGTGACATAAGTACACAACGGTCACCCTGGCATATCTCGAGTGGAGCTCGATATCTCAACACTCCCCCTCGAGCTCAATCCCAAATCCTACACACCAAGTAGGTCTCTGAACTTGCGCAGCTTCTCTGCGCCCAATGCTTTTGTGAAGATGTCAGCTACCTGATCCTCTGTGCTGACATAAACTAGATCAATAAGACCTAGTAACACTTTCTCCCGCACATAGTGATAATGCACCTCAATGTGCTTTGTTCTAGCATGAAAGACTGGGTTCTTTGCCAAGTGTATACTGCTCATGTTGTCACAATAAATGACAACTGGCCCATCTGTAGACTGATGCATATCATAAAGTAGCTTATGCAACCAAGCTACCTCACATGCAGCCATTGCTGCACCCCTGTACTCAGCCTCTGTGCTCGACAAGGCAACTGTAGGCTGTTTCTTGCTGCTCCAAGTGACTGCAGCACTCCCAAAAGAGAAAACATATCCACTGGTAGATCGTCTATCTGAAATGCTACCAGCCCAATCAGCATCAGTGTATCCATGCAACTATATCTGAACCCCAGCCTCATAAAATAGTCCATACTGCAATGTGGACTTCACATACCTGAGTATGCGTCTAGCCGCATCCAAATGCGGTTTCCTTGGAGCCTGCATAAACTGACTTACCAACCCAACAGCATAGCTCAAATCTGGCCTGGTAATAGTCATGTAAATCAAACTTCCTACTATGCGTCTGTACATAGTAGGGTCCTCCAGAAGCTCACCTGCATCTGCGCTCAGCTTCACATTCTGCTCCAAAGGAACTGAAATAGGCTTACAGCCTGTCATCCCATATTTGGACAGCATGTCCAATCCATACTGCCTCTGCAAGAGCTGTATCCCACTTGGTGATGTAATCACCTCAATGCCCAAGAAATAACGCAGCTCTCCCAAATCCTTCATCTCAAACTTGTGCCTCAATAGCATTTTCACATGAAGGATATCTTCATCACTATCACCTGTGATGATCAAATCATCAACATAAATGACCAGCAGCATAATCCCTTTCTCTGTTTTTCTCACATAGAGTGAGAAATCTGCCTTTGAAATCTGAAAGCCAATAGTGACAAGATACTGTCCTATCTTGTCAGACCATGCTCTAGGTGCTTGCTTCAAGCCATACAAGGCTTTCTTCAACCTGCAAACAAACTCAGGATGAATAGCATGAACATAACCTGCTGGCTGCTCCATAAAGACCTCTTCTTGCAAATCACCATGCAAGAAGGCATTCTTTACATCCATCTGATGTAAAGACCATCCCTTTGATGCAGCCATAGCAATGGCTGCTCTTACGGTTGCCATCCTTGCAACCGGGCTGAAAGTTTCTTCATAATCAATGCCATATGTCTGTGCATACCCCTTGACAACTAATCTTGCCTTGTATCTATTAACAGAACCATCTGCATTGTGCTTGATCTTATAAACCCACTTACAGCCAATTGCATTCTTGCCTTTGTGAAGATTGTGGGAGAGAGGGAAGGAGTCTCACTTGAGGCTTTCTCACATGCACAATGGGGGAATACACACGAAGGTGGAGGCTGAAAATAGTTTTCCTCTTCTTAGTTGTGTAAGCCAAAAGAACTCTCGTACAAAGAAATAGAAGAACCCTATATATGGGTCTCAAACCAAACTCAACTAACTAAGGTGGCATACTAACTGAGCCACGAACTAGTGTAGATAAGGATAGCTGTCATCCAGCTATTATTCGTGGGCGGTGTACCAACCGCATCTCCAGCTAACAAGTCGGTGACATAAGTACACAACGGTCACCCTGGCATATCTCGAGTGGAGCTCGATATCTCAAAACTCCCCCTCGAGCTCAATCCCAAATCCTGCACACCAAGCAGATCTCTGAACTTGCGCAGCTTCTCTGCACCCAATGCTTTCGTGAAGATGTCATCTACCTGATCCTCTGTGCTGACATCAACTAGATCAATAAGACCTAGTAAAACCTTCTCCCGCACATAGTGATAATGCACCTCAATGTGCTTTGTTCTGGCATGAAAGACTAGGTTCTTTGCCAAGTGTATACTGCTCATGTTGTCACAATAAATGACAACTGGCCCATCTGTAGACTGATGCATATCATAAAGTAGCTTATGCAACCAAGCTACCTCACATGCAGCCATTGCTGCACCCCTGTACTTAGCCTCTGTGCTCGACAAGGCAACTGTAGGCTGTTTCTTGCTGCTCCAAGTGACTGCAGCACTCCCAAAAGAGAACACATATCCACTGGTAGATCGTCTATCTGAAATGCTACCAGCCCAATCAGCATCAGTGTATCCATGCAACTGTATCTGAACCCCAGCCTCATAAAATAGTCCATACTGCATGTGGACTTCACATACCTGAGTATGCGTCTAGCCGCATGCAAATGCGGTTTCCTTGGAGCCTGCATAAACTGACTTACCAACCCAACAGCATAGCTCAAATCTGGCCTGGTAATAGTCATGTAAATCAAACTTCCTACTATGCGTCTGTACATAGTAGGGTCCTCCAGAAGCTCACCTGCATCTGCGCTCAGCTTCACATTCTGCTCCAAGGGAACTGAAATAGGCTTACAGCCTGTCATCCCATATTTGGACAGCATGTCCAATCCATACTGCCTCTGCAAGAGCTGTATCCCACTTGGTGATCTAATCACCTCAATGCCCAAGAAATAACGCAGCTCTCCCAAATCCTTCATCTCAAACTTCTGCCTCAATAGCATTTTCACATGAAGGATATCTTCATCACTATCACCTGTGATGATCAAATCATCAACATAAATGACCAGCAGCATAATCCCTTTCTCTGTTTTTCTCACATAGAGTGAGAAATCTGCCTTGGAAATCTGGAAGCCAATAATGACAAGATACTGTCCTATCTTGTCAAACCATGCTCTAGGTGCTTGCTTCAAGCCATACAAGGCTTTCTTCAACCTGCAAACAAACTCAGGATGAATAGCATGAACATAACCTGCTGGCTGCTCCATAAAGACCTCTTCTTGCAAATCACCATGCAAGAAGGCATTCTTTACATCCATCTGATGTAAAGGCCATCCCTTTGATGCAGCCATAGCAATGGCTGCTCTTACGGTTGCCATCCTTGCAACCGGGCTGAAAGTTTCTTCATAATCAATGCCATATGTCTGTGCATACCCCTTGACAACTAATCTTGCCTTGTATCTATTAACAGAACCATCTGCATTGTGCTTGATCTTATAAACCCACTTACAGCCAATTGCATTCTTGTCTTTAGGCAAAGGCACCAATTCCCATGTAGCATTTGCATCCAAGGCATCCATTTCTTCATCCATGGCTTTCTCCCATTTTTCATTTCCCATGGCTTGCTCAAAAGAAGTGGGTTCTGGTTCCTGTATCACTTTGACCATATAGGCATAGTGAATGGCTGTAAATCCATCATATTTCAGCCTATCCACAGGATACCTTACCCTGGTAGACCTGCGCAAAATAGGCTCACTTGCAGGTGCTCTCAAAACATCCCTGGTCTTCCTTACTCCAGGTGTAACAACAGAAGGAATACCCAACTCATCATCAATGCTCTGTTCTGAGCCACTGGATTCACCATCCACACAAGAGTGACCTGCATTCACATCAAACATGGGCTGATCTACCTTCTCTTTTCCTTTTCGTGATACCTGCGTACCACTCTCTGCATTGCTTTGAGGGGATTCTCCTGATCTCAATCTGCCTGTCCATGGCGAAGTATGTGAACCACTAGTAGAGGACACTCCAGGTCCACTGATATTTTGTGATTGCTGCTGTGCATTCTGTGCAGCATTACCATTTTGTGCATCTACATCAATCATCACATTTACTGGTTTATACCAGCTGCTCATCTCATCAAAAACAACATCTCTACTCACTGTGAACTTGCGTGTAGAAGGGTTATAGCATCTATACCCTTTCTGCTGCAGAGAATAACCAATAAAGATGCACTTCTCAGCTTTTGGATCCAACTTGGACCTCAACTCATCTGGCACATGGACATAGGCAATGCAACCAAAAATCTTCAAATGAGAAATATCTGGTTTCCTACCAGTATACATCTCCTCTGGCGTCATGCCATGTATTGCTGCAGTGGGAGTCCTGTTCATTATATAGACTGCTGTAGCAACTGCTTCAGCCCAATAATAATCTGGTAGATCTTTTTCATTTAGCATAGCCCGAGATACGTCTCCAATATGCCTGTTTTTCCTTTCTGCAATTCCATTTTGCTGTGGGGTATGACTGCATGAATATTGCTGCTTTATACCATGCTCCTAAAAGAACCTTGCAAACTCATTTGAGAGGTACTCTCCCCCTCCATCTGACCTTAGGCATTTTATTTGCAAGCCTGTTTCTTTTTCCACCATGGCTTTGAAAACTTTGAAGTGCCCAAACACTTCACTTTTCTTTTTCATAAAATACACCCACAGTTTTCTGCTGAAGTCAACGTAAACATCCCCGCAGCATATACTGCGCTCTCGCCACACCGCGAAGGGCGTCTCAATCTGAGACAGTGCACTCCTGCACTTCTGGCTGTGCTACCTGCAGAGATTTGCTCCCAAACTCGAAATAGGAAAGCAACACTGGTCCTCTTACCAGGACACCACGAACTTGGCTTGCTTTCTTGAGCTCCTTACCATGAACAAGGCTCTGATACCATGTGAAGATTGTGGGAGAGAGGGAAGGATCTCACTTGAGGCTTTCTCACATGCACAATGGGGGAATACACACGAAGGTGGAGGCTGAAAACAGTTTTCCTCTTCTTAGTTGTGTAAGCCAAAAGAACTCTCGTACAATGAAATAGAAGAACCCTATATATGGGTCTCAAACCAAACTCAACTAACTAAGGTGGCATACTAACTGAGCCACAAACTAGTGTAGATAAGGATAGCTGTCATCCAGCTATTATTCATGGGCGGTGTACCAACCGCATCTCCAGCTAACAAGTCGGTGACATAAGTACACAACGGTCACCCTGGCATATCTCGAGTGGAGCTCGATATCTCAGCAGCCTTTAGGTAAAGGCACCAATTCCCATGTAGCATTAGCATCCAAGGCATCCATTTCTTCATCCATGGCTTTCTCCCATTTTTCATTTCCCATGGCTTGCTCAAAAGAAGTGGGTTCTGGTTCCTGTATCACTTTGACCATATAGGCATAGTGAATGGCTGTAAATCCATCATATTTCAGCCTATCCACAGGATACCTAACCCTGGTAGACCTGCGCAAAATAGGCTCACTTCCAGGTGCTCTGAAAACATCCCTGGTCTTCCTTACTCCAGGTGTAACAACAGAAGGAATACCCAACTCATCATCAATGCTCTGTTCTGAGCCACTGGATTCACCATCCACATAAGAGTGACCTGCATTCACATCAAACATGGGCTGATCTACCTTCTCTTTTCCTTTTCGTGATACCTATGTACCACTATCTACATTGCTTTGAGGAGATTCTCCTAATCTCAATCTACCTGTCCATGGCGAAGTATGTGAGCCACTGCTAGAGGACACTGCAGGTCCACTGATATTTTGTGATTGCTGCTGTGAATTTTGTGCAGCATTACCATTTTGTGCATCTACATCAATCATCACATTTACTGGTTTATACCAGCTACTCATCTCATCAAAAACAACATCTCTGCTCACTGTGAACTTTCGTGTAGAAGGGTTATAGCATCTATACCCTTTCTGCTGCAGAGAATAACCAATAAAGACGCACTTCTCAGCTTTTGGATCCAACTTGGACCTCAACTCATCTGGCACATGGACATAGGCAATGCAACCAAAAATCTTCAAATGAGAAATATCTGGTTTCCTACCATTATACATCTCCTCTGGCGTCATGCCATGTATTGCTGCAGTGGGAGTCCTGTTCATTATATAGACTGCTGTAGCAACTGCTTTAGCCCAATAATAATCTGGTAGATCTTTTTCATTTAGCATAGCCCGAGATACCTCTCCAATATGCTTGTTTTTTCTTTCTGCAATTCCATTTTGCTGTGGGGTATGACTGCATGAATATTGCTGCTTTATACCATGCTCCTGCAAGAACCTTGCAAACTCATTTGAGAGGTACTCTCCCCCTCCATCTGACCTTAGGCATTTTATTTGCAGGCCTGTTTCTTTTTCAACCATAGCTTTGAAAGCTTTGAAGTGCCCAAACACTTCACTTTTCTTTTTCATAAAATACACCTACAGTTTTCTGCTGAAGTCATCAATAAATGTGACAAAATAGTGACAGCCTCCAATAGATGCAGCTTTTGTAGTCCACACATCAGAGTGGATTAATTCCAATGGCTTTTTACTCTCTTGAACATGCCTAGGAAAAGGTTTCCTTGCCTGTTTCCCAAATTGACAGGCTTCACAAACCTTGTGCATTTCTACAACCTTGAATTTAGGCAATCCTGCAACAATATTTTGGGCTTGCATTGATTTAAGTCGTTGTATATTAACATGACCAATGCGTTTGTGCCAGACATCAATATCTGCAACTACACCGGTCCCATGTGCAAACATTGCTGCACTCAATTCAGGCATGTCTGCATCCAACGTAAACATCCTGCCCTTCTTCTTTCCTTTTGCTATCAAGCGACCATTATTTTTCATATCCTCAACAAAGCATCCATGAGGATTAAATCTGACCTGCAAGCCCTGCTCAACCATCTGACCAACAAAAACCAGGTTCTTGGTGATGTTCGGGACATGAAATACATCAAACAAGTATTTCTTTTTCCCATCCTGCATAGACAAAGGAATTTTGCCAATCTGCACAATAGGATGTGCAGTATCATCACCAATCTCCACAAATCCTGGCTTTTCCATTTTCCTTGCATCTTGCATCCATTCTGCATGACCTGTCATGTGGTTTGATGCACCTGAGTCAACATACCACACATCATTTTGTTCTTCTGCACTTGTCATAGAATTGGTCATATGCTGCACAATAAATAGATGCTCATTTCTATCATCACCCTGCCTGCTAGAAGATGCATAATTGCCTTGCTGCAATTTTCCATTCATAATGTCATTCTGCTTTTTGTAGCAGTCCTTAGCCATATGACCCATTTTGCCACAATAGTAGCATTCAACATTGCTGTTTGCATTTTGGCTTCTCTGCCATCCACCACGGCCTCTTTGGCTCCCCCTGCCTCTAGAGTTACCACGTCCGCCTGCATAGGACTGGTTTTCTTGCATTTGCTGCATATTCTGATTTCTACCACGGTCGGCCTCCTCTACCTCTGCCTCTACCTCTGCCAGCATTTGAGTAGAAGACAGTTTCTTTTGAAGTTCCTGCTGAAGAAGATGCACCCCCATTTCTCTGCTCTTCAGAAATTAGAAGAGCAATCAACTCCTCAAAATTTGGGAATTTTTCACGAACGGCAATGGATGTCCGGAATTGTGCATAATCCTTTCCTAGACCATTCAAGGTCACAGAAACCAAATCGTCATCATCCACTGGCGACCCAATGGAAGCAAGTGCATCCGCAATTTTCTTCACCTTCATGTGGTAGTCATTGATGCTCATGTTTTCTCTCTGCACATTGTGCAGCTCCTGCTTGAGCTGCATTTTCCTGGCTTGCGTATTTGTGCTGTACATTTTTGCCAAAGTATCCCATGCCTCCTTTGGCGTATTTGCATCCTGAATATGCTCAATCATGGAGTCCGAAATACTGATAGACAGCCAATACATAACTTTCCTGGCTCTCTCATGCCATCCTTTGAATGCCTGCATTTCCTGTTGACTGGGAACATTAGGAAGAACAGGTTCTTCTTCATTTCCTGTAATGAATTCCCAATAGCCTTTTCCCATCAAGAAATTCGTCATTCTAAACTTCCATGCCTGGAAGTTGTTCTTGTCAAGCTTTTCAGTGACAATCTGTGAAAGAGAATCAGATGCCATTACAGAACACTGCAAAATATTCTCTCACTGCAAAAAACACAGCTTTTGCCTCACACGGGCAGATCTGCAAAACTGACGAAAGTGGTATTTCACCACACAGTCACTTCCTAGTGACGATTTTGCATCAACAGGCAATAGGCATGAATCTGCAACTCCCAATATCTCTGCACACAGGCATACGATGCAATTTCTGCGGCAACTTTTCACCGACCCGCAGAACAGTGGTCGCACAGCAAAAACAGGGCCTTTTTCTGAGTGCCTACGGAGAACTTCCGCCTTCAAAACAGTCCTCGAAACGGCCTCAAATCAGAAAACCGCGAAGGGTGTCTCAATCTGAAACAGTGCACTCCTGCACTTCTGGCTGTGCTACCTGCAGAGATTTGCTCCCAAACTCGAAATAGGAAAGCAACACTGGTCCTCTTACCAGGACACCACGAACTTGGCTTGCTTTCTTGAGCTCCTTACCACGAACAAGGCTCTGATACCATGTGAAGATTGTGGGAGAGAGGGAAGGAGTCTCACTTGAGGCGTTCTCACATGCACAATGGGGGAATACACACGAAGGTGGAGGCTGAAAACAGTTTTCCTCTTCTTAGTTGTGTAAGCCAAAAGAACTCTAGTACAAAGAAATAGAAGAACCCTATATGTGGGTCTCAAACCAAACTCAACTAACTAAGGTGGCATACTAACTGAGCCACGAACTAGTGTAGATAAGGATAGCTGTCATCCAGCTATTATTCGTGGGCGGTGTACCAACTGCATCTCCAGCTAACAAGTCGGTGACATAAGTACACAACGGTCACCCTGGCATATCTCAAGTGGAGCTCGATATCTCAACATTGAAGCAAGCACCTAAAGCATGGTCTGACAAGATAGGATAGTATCTTGTCACTATTGGCTTTTAGATTTCCATGGCTGTTGGCTCTTTCCTACTGCTTTCGTAGGAAGAGTAGGATATTCTATGTTTGCAGGGTTCCGAGGCTTTTTGTCACCTATAGATATAGTGAGGTTGTCGGTGTAGTATATGTGTAGCAGCTTAGGACCTTGAGTCGTGTTTTGATGAGAGACGTAGGCTTAAGTGTGGTAAGCAAACAAAGTGCATGCATGTGTAAAAGGAATGTATATCATCATGATTAAGGTAATGAAGGCTTTCACCTTCATTGGGGGTTGCAAAGTTTAGGAGGAGTTTAAGGGTTACAAGGAAGTTCCAGGGTTAAAAGGAGATTCCAGGGTTTAGAAGGAGGTTCCAAGTTTTAGAGAGAGGTTCTAGAGTTTAGAAGAGGTTCCAAGGTTAGAAGGAGGTTCCAAGGTTCAGAAGGAGTCCAGGGTTAGAAGGAGGATCTAAGGTTCAGGGTAGAGTACATGGTGGAGAACTCATCTCCCTCGTAGATCATGGAGTTTAAGGGTTGAGGAACAAAGGGTTTAGGGGGAGCATAGGAGTGGGAGAGAAAGAAGGTGTAAGAGCATGGGGGAAAGAAGAGAGAGGAGGGAGGAGGAGTAGGGAGGAGGAGGAGAGAGGAGGAGGAGGAGGAGGGAGGAGGAGGAGGAGGAGGGACGAGGAGGAGAAAGGAGGAGGAGGGAGGAGGAGAGGGAGAGGATGGGTTGCAAGGTTGGAGGTGAGGGGAGGAGGAGTTGCAAGGTTAGGACATGCTTTTGGATGTGGAGTGCAAAGAAGCATGGACACTTGAGACAAATGCTTGGAATACCAAAGTAGACTCAACACAATGCCCCAAACAGTGTGGGCTTCATCCCGACGTCATGAAGACGCACTGGCATAATAATGAGATGCAATCTATTTGTTTAGAACATCGCATAGCTCGACACATGGCATCTCTACACTGCTTCATGCAGTGCAGTCTCTGGCCTACGCCACTTGATCAGTTATTATCACTCTACACACGGATCCTATTTGCGATGTTTAAGTACCGACGTTTAGCATACATGGGATGCTAATCATCGGTATTGGAAGCACGCCTCGTCAAGGGTCACTATATAGCGACTTTACTCAAACGTCGTTATATAGCGACCATTGCTAAAGTCGCAAGAAATAGCTTATAGTTCTTCGTTTGCCCAATCACACCCATTATTCATTCAATTCCCTAGCTTCCCAACAACACAAATGCCATTGTGAAAAACTACATAGTACTACATACTATGTAGAACTCTTTAAATTAGAAGTTTAGAACTTTGCACATTCAGTGGAAATTCTAGAGAAAGAGAGCTAAAATTACATCAAAAATTTATCTAGGTCGACCTCCAATTTTAATTTGGCTTGCTGTGTTCTACCTTACCTAGATCACTAAAACTAAAATTCAAAGAGACATATTCGGACTCTTCAAGCATAGATTCTAGGGTCAATGTTAGCTTCAATGTAGCCAATTGCAGAACTATTTTTGGGGCCATTTTGGGGCCACGACGCAATGTGCTTCTAGGTGAATATTTAAATTTTGCGAGTACTTTATCTCATCTTGTGGGATTGACTCAGGAGGTGCATCCATGCTGTACTCAAAGCGAGGAAGCCTGTTCATTTAAATATTGTGCCTGGCAAGCCAAGTGGATATACATGCATGCCATGTCTCTACCCCGCCCTCTGCTAGTCATTTGGATGACTCCAGGCCCACCATTCTCGAAAGTCTCCAATGAGGTAAGTCCCAAACTCTATGGATGAGGGTTACTATCTAAAAGATGGCATCAACCTGGAGTGTTATCATGGTGAACTCTGCCTATAGTATCTCATGTGGGACTGAAGGCTTAATCCCAATCATCCTAAACACCATGATCACCTGTAGCCGCTCAAATTTCCTCCGCTCTACCTTTAGGAGATTGCATCCCCAGAAGGGTGCTGCATACATTGCAGCTGTTCGCACTAGTGTATAAAAAAGCCATCCCTTCATCGGTGGATCTTGGAAGCACTATTGCTCTAGTTGATCCAAAGCACTCCGCCCTCGTGTGAGTCGTACCTCGGCTACATGGGTCATCATGGGGAGGGGTCATGTGAAGAGAGAGAGAGAGAGTTTATTAACATCTTTTGAAGACTGATGGGTCTATGTCATATGAGGCTGGGAGAAACCTGATACAAGACAAGCGAAAAGATTGGAGCTACTAAGCAAGCATCCACACCCAAACTACATGCTACATGCTACATAGTCATAAAGAACATCAATACACACACACAGAGAGAAATAAATATATATATATATAGTAACATCCGTGGGAGGCCCCGTGGACCTATGGGAAAGTACACCAAAAGGGGAAAAAAACTCATACAAGCCACAAAGGGCTGGAGTAAAGGGCGCACTAAGACCCTTGCTGAGTACTATGTACTATGTACTATGATGAAAGAAAGAGATCAATAGCTCAAGCAAAATCAAGTACAAAACATATCATGTACTATCCGAGGTAGGCTGAAGCTAAAATTAAAAATCCAAAACCCAACACTGTGGTGACTCATCCATGAGCGGTGAAAATGTCTCAGATTTGCGTTTGTCGGGCTATCTCATGCTATGGTGGTAGAGGGGGACATGGTCAATCTCTGCACAAGCTGAGATATGTCCAACAAAGTGGCCCCTCATCTCGAGCGGTCTATGAGAAAAGTTGTGATAGGTTGGACCTAAATAGAGTGTGCCCTGGTCACTCTTTGTGTCACAGTTGGCCTCTATAACCCTTTATCGATAATCCAAACTGCTCACATATCAGCTAGCTCCTCCTCCACCCCACGATGTCCTAGAGCTGGTGACTCAAATGTATAGAAATATGTGACTCACCACTATCTCTGTTCAGCCTCTATAACATGTGGTCTGGTCACCTCTTGCTGCTCTCTAATCAGTCATAAAAGGGTCTCCCTGTGTCAGTGCATCTCAAGCAAGTAGAGTGGATCAATCATGATAGTGGGCCGATGCCACTCCCATCCTGATAGGGATAGTGATATTGCCCTCAGATCTCAAACTAGGCTGGGCAGGTGCAGAGAAACTGCTCCTCTGTCTCAATCACTCCCAATGTGCATAGCATGCAAGGCCATTGGTCTCTGGGTATACATGTTGCGCTCCCTCTCTCAATCCTTAGCTGATGATGCATCTGTCCAATAGCGATCCTCCGTGCATGTGAGACTCCTCTGTGCTCGAGATACTTGATTCTGATGTTGAATCCCTCCTTCGAGACGGTAAGGAAGTGGTTGCAATAAAAGATGGTTTTGGTGGGGAGCTCCTGATCTCCCCCCAAGTCTAAGACGTGTGTGTGTAGGGGGGAAGAGGGAACTAGAGGGAAAAAGGAGGAAGAAGTAGAAAGCATGCATTCGTGCGTGTGTGCATGCGTGTGCATGCACATGCGCATGAGCTTGTGCGAGTGTGTATGTGTGAAGACTTGACAAACCGCATTTCATAGTGAAATGAAAACAATTTTGGTAATAGAAATAAAAGAGAAAACTACTATAAGACATTACAAAAACCGAGAGGAGCACAATTTGCAAAAGACTTATAGAATGCATGACTATATAGACAAGTTCTGCTTTGATAAGTCGTCACAAGCATCACTTTTATTGAAGAGGCGAGTCTGCATACCTACCACCATCCAACAAGAAAAATGATAAGAACCATGTTTTAACTTAGTTGTGAAGGTAGGTGTCATAAACACCCCTCCCTTGTTATCGGGATCACAATAAAAATAGTTGCTCACACTAGACTTATAAAGCTAAATTTTGGTATTATGCTTTAAGTGTTGAAATAATTGGGGTGAGTTTAAGGAAAAGTAGGCGGAAAAACTTAGTGTATGTAGGTGTGTGAACATAAAGGAGAAGGAGGAGGGGTGGAATTAAGGATTAGAGCAATAAATGTAATTTTAAGATTTAGAACATAAGGGAAGAAGAATTTATAAGGAAGAGGAGGTTAAAGGAATTTCAAAGGTATTTAAAGAATAATTTTAAAAAACAAGAAAATTAACGAAAGAAATTTAAAGAAGGAATTTCAAAGAATGGAAAATTAGAAAAATTGGGAAGAATTATGGAAAATAAAAAGGATTTAAAGTAATTAGGAAAAATACGAAGCAATATGGAGAAATAGAGAACAATTAGGGGGCAATAGAAATCTAGGATAAGAATTAAAGAAAAAAGCAGGGAAATTGGGAGAATAGCAAAAAACATAGGAAAAATCTAGAAGAAATTAAAGGAAAAAAGAAAAAAAGGGAAGAAATAGGGAGAAGTAGGAAATTTTAGGAAATTAGGATTAGGAAAAAAAGGGTGGGGGGAGAGGAAAACTAAAAGTTAGGAAAAAATAGGGAGAGAGAGGAAAAGCTTGAGAGAATTGAACTTTGGGAATCTAGGAAAAAGAGAGAGGAGTGATTAGTGAGAGGACAAAATATGGAAATTGGAAAAGAGAGAGAGAGAGAGAGAGAGAGAGAGAGAGAGAGAGAGGAATATAAACAAAGAAAATTAGAAAAAATAGGGAGAAAAAATAATAGGGAAAATTTAGAAAGATTTAAAAAAATTTTGAAAATTTAGGAAAATATTAGGAGAAAAAATATTTTTATTTAAAAACATATTTTAGATTAGAAAAAAAAGGGGGGGGAAGTTGAGAAAGCTGTGAGGCAAATTAGAAGAAAGAGAGAGGAAGGGTAGAGAGTGTGGGAGGAAGTTTTATTTGAAGAGAGAGAGAGGGGAGAGGTAGGTAAAACAGTTTTACCAAATGGGTAACAAGGGAAATAATATAAGTTGCATGGAAAAAAGGAAGAAAAGGATTGTGCGTGCGTGTGTGTGTGTGTGTGTGTGAGAGAGAGAGAGAGAGAGAGAGAGAGAGTTTATTTAAGTCTTCTAGACATTTGGCTCTATGAGGCTGTGAGAAGCCTAATACAAGACAAGCTGAAAGGGTGGAGCTACTAAGTGAGCATCCACACCCAAAATACATGCTACATGCTACATAGTCATAAAGAACATCAATACAGAGAGAGAGAGGGAGGGAGGGAGAGAGAGAGACAGAGAGACAGAGAGACAGAGAGAGACAGAGAGGGGGGGGGGACGGAGGGAGGGAGGGAGGGAGAAATAAAGAAACAAAGATATATTAACATCCGCACGAGGCCTTGCGAACCTACAGGGCAAAGTGAAAAGTACACCAAAAGGGGGGGAAAACTCATACAAGCCACAAAGGGCTGGAGCAAAGCTCACGCTAAGATCGTTGGTGAGTACTATGTACTATGTACTATGATGAAATAAAGAGCTCAACAGCTCAAGCAAAATCAAGTACAAAAACATGTCATGTACTATCCGTAGGCTGAGGGCTAGAGCTAGAACTCAGAATCCAAAATCCAACACTGTGGTGACTCGTCTATGAGCGGTGAAAATGTCTCAAATTTGCGTATGTCACGCTGTCTCATGCTGTGGTAGCAGAGGGGGACGTGGTCTCCTCAATATCTACGCTCGCTGAGCTATGTCCAAAGTGAGGTCTCCTCTAAGGCAAGCTGTGATAGGTTGCACCTAAATAGCGTGTGCTCTGGTTGCTCTCTGTGTTGCGGGTGGCCTCTATAACCTTCTATCAGTAATCCAAACTGCCCACATATCAGCGAGTTCCTCCTCCACCCCACTGTGTCATGGAGTTGACTCAAATATAAAGTGTTCCTCAGTCTCAATCACTCCCAATGTGCATGGCATGCAAATCCGTTCCTCTTTGGGTATACGTGCTACTGTCCCTGTCTCAATTCTCATCTCATGGGATGAAACCCGCATCTATCCAATAGCGATCCTCAGTGCATGTGAGACTCCTCTATCCTCAAGATACTAGGTTTTGATGATAAATCCCTCCTCTGAGGCGCTCAAGAAGTGGTCACAATAGAACTTGGTCTTGGCGAGGAGCTCTCGATCTCCCCCCCAAGACTGAGACGTGTGGAGTTGGACAAGATTTAACCATATGATGTGGTTAATCTCATCTCGTGGGATTGACTCAGGTGGTGCATCCATACTATACTGAAAGAGAGGGAGCATGTCCATCTGAATCCCGTGTCTGGCAAACCATGTGGATATATGTGCATACAATGTGTCCGTCCTGCTCTTAGCTAGACATCTTGATGGACTCCAAGGCCAGCGTTAGTAGTCTCCAGTGGGGTAAGTCCTAGACTCTATGAATGAATGTCACTATCTAGAATATGGCATCAATCTGTAGTAATGTCATGGCAAACTTTGCATGTACTATCTCATGCAGGATTAAGGGCTTGCTCTGAGTCATCTTAGATCCCATAATCACTTGTAGCCACTCAAATCTCCTCCACTCTGCTATCGGTAGATCACAACCCCAAAAGGGTGTTGCATACATGGCAGTCAATTGCACTAGCGTATCGAAGAGCCAGCATTTCATCAATGGATCTTGAAAGTGTGCCTAGAAGCACTGTCTCTCCAATCATGCCAGAGCGCTCCATCCTTGTGTTGTACATGGGTTGCATGTGTCATAGTGCAAATGGATCTTGTAAAGTCTACTCCCAAATATGTGTAGTACTACACTATCTCCACAAACTTGTCTTGATAAGTGAAGTTGAGTCGACGAAGCACTGCATGTGAGGTGTTAAGGGGTCTATGAAGAAAGTGATCTCATCAATGTAAAGCCCATAAAGGGTCACAACAGCCCTCCTTCACTATGATCGCACTCTCAACCAAATCCAATAGATTGCCTGGGACACGAACTCTACCTCTAACTCACTCATTTAGGCTCATCACCCCCCATATCGATGTCTCTAGGATCTACAGCTCATGCAATCTCCGAATCATGCGAGATCGCAGAACAATGTCAAAAGTCTTCCGAAAGTCTACAAAGCATGTGTGGACCATTTGGGTTCTATATCTCGCCTCCTCAATGATAGCCCTCAAAATGAAGATGTTATCTAGTGTAGAATGTTGTCTTCGGAATCATGCATGTCTTAAAGGGGGAGAGAGGGAGAGAGAGAGAGAGAGAGAGAGAGAGAGAGGCTCTTTGTATTACTTGGAAATTTTGCTCAAGGTAGTACAATAGCAACATGAGAAGACCCTTCCCTTTATATGGCAAGTACCACCCTCCAAGCATTTACATTCAACTATACAAACCCATCAATGGTGGTAATTGCGTTAATGGTTAGTGTAAATTCTTTTGACAAGACAACACCCATTGTTCGGCTCAACAGCCCTATGTCAAATTTCCCCACACTAAGTGACTTTAGGAACGAACCTCCTCCCTGATTCTCCCATACGAGTGCTTCATTTTGTGATACATCGCTTCACTAGCACCCTTCACTTGGCTTCGTACTTTATTAATTCCCTTCATCCAAAGGCATCATTATCCAACAATGGAGTGACAAAACAATTGTGGTGCTTGACCTTGCTTCTCTCTCTTTGTTGGTTCTCTCTCTTATTTCAAGGAATTTTACAAGGAACAGAGTGCCAATTTCCCTCCTTGATGCTAAGAGAGCCATTTAGTATGCCTATAAAGCAAGTCATGTCATGTTATGGACCCCAAGTTCATGGATCCTTTTCTCATACAAAAGCCTAAAAAGTCATCTGTATTAGCTAAGTAGCTCTTGGTTGGTGGGGGCTTGCTAGTGATTAGACATAAATGGGGTAAATCTAGGGATGGAGGTGCTTTTATTGGCCTAAGTCTTACACATGTTTTTGCAACTAGGACTCCGTACTAGCAGACACAACCTTGCATCCAAGCTTAATGTCAATTCAATGGTGGCTATTAATGATGGTGATGTAACTAACAATAATTTCAAGCCTTGTGAATTGTACGTATTCAAAACTTTTTTAGGGGCTTCAAAGGTTTGGGAAGCCAATTGCTACTATACTATTTGACTAGTTATATGTCGCGTATGTGAGCTTGGGTACGCGCTGGTATATCGGCTGTTGTACACGTTTGCTTTTTATTTATCATAATTTTGCATAAGACTTTTCATTATGTAGGACATGCTCCAGGCTACGCATGATGAAAATGCACTAGTTGCAAAGCTGGTACAAAAGTTAGTGTAAGATCATGTCACATGACATATGTTGAAATTGCAAGGAAGCACATCATTTTGCAACGATGACACACGATTGCATCCTAGTACTTTTTGCAACGATGACACACACTCAAATTATAAACATATCTGCCCAAACAAATGTTTTGAGTAGTCTAAAAGGCTATGGTAGCTTCACATTCATCATGCAGAACACTGGCTTGTCATAAGAGCATCGCGGCAAATCATTTCAAAATAACCCATCCTAATTGCTGTGTGTTAGCCCTTGCTGAAGCTACAGCTTACAGCATCCTTCCCAAAAAAGAGCAGACGGCGAATTTGTGACATTCGATAGCTTCTGCAAACATGACAGTAACACAAATGCTTCTATGTAGAATCTCATAAAAATATGGTACTCAACAGCATTGAAAATGGCTGAAACGATTTTATTGTCAGATTTAAGACACAAAATTTCATAAAAGCAGGAAAGTGACAATTGTTACATAACACAGCCAAACACTCTTTCAAATTCATTCTTCCCTTGCAGTATGCTTTATGCCTTTGGCGATCTCCCTTGCCTCTTTGTTGATGGAACGAAGCTGAGATAATAGCTTCAATTTCTGATGATTGTTTGGACCATTTGGTTGCCTCTCAACATCCATCATCATCCTGTTTAGCAGTTGAAAGAAATAACTGTCTGACCTGAGATATTCTAGACCTCTGTTGAATGTCTTAGCCCGCTCTAGCGTTCCATTATCTCTCAGCAGCTGCTCAACAACCATGCAGTCCTGATTATTGCATTTTTGTTATAATTAAAATGCACAGCAGGATATTAGTGACATGATGAGATCATAAGTTCTTTTGCTAAAATCAAACGTTCACTGCCTGAAGGCAGACCATGAACACAAGTATACGGCCTATGGATTCCTTCCAAATGTATAATGTATATAATGCAGGAACAGTGATGAGCATGAAACATCTGTATAGAGTATAATTCATGAGACTTTGCAAATAACCTGATTCAACAATTGAATTTCCGGTCGTAGTGATTTTTCCCTCTCTGTCATAGCTGTCTTCAATATACCTTCGATGCGATTCACCACTTCCACATTTCCTTCTTTCTTAGCCTTCCTACCATGGACATGCATACTATATTTGTTAACAAAAGGATAAGTAATATGTTTTTCCTAGACTAAAGCATAGAAATGATAAATGGATAAAAATACACCCTGTTGATGAAGCTTAATTATTATAACCAGACTACAGTGTGCATTATCCAACAGCATGCATCATGAGAAAACAGGAGTAGTGGGCAATACTGTGTGGGATCAGATCTAGCACCCATGGAGCTTGTCCATGTTGTGGAGGTTTGTACTTAACCTTTTGGTCCTATTTGGATATATCTATTGAAGTTATGGTTACTACGTCCAAAATTCGGGCATGAATTTTTCATACATTCTTGTGCACATGGAAGCTGAACTGTGAAATCTCAAGGAACTGCCACAATTTGCTCATATCTTGCTTCAAATAAAGCTGGGACAACATATACTGAATCGCAATTAGTACTACAAGGGACGTGCAAAGTGTGATTTCCACCAGATTCCAAATAATTTCCAGTTATCTTGAGATGTTTCAATTTCTTCCCTTGTTGGTGCTCAATTGGATCTAGAGTATGTAGTAAGCTTGAAGAAAACTGTGGATTTGGGATCGAAACAGAGAATTATTGAAATTTGGAGTTTTAGGCCTTCAAAGAACCCTGGAAATCAGGCTAGAAAAGCAAGCAATAATGGAATCAGACACAGAAAACATTGGACTAGGTTCAGTTGCAGGCTATTCAACATAACTCGAGCATCTGATTCATAGTTCTTTGGGGCCTATACTCCAAGAATTCAGAGAATTAACTCATGAAAATAAAGATCAATAATCAAAGGAATCAGGATGGATCAAAGACTGCAGAATTTAACTGCCACAATGAACAGATATCTCAGGAGAAATCAGATTCATGAAGGGAAGAGACCCATGGAGACTACCCTTGAAACAATTCCTAATTCTGATGATGAAATTGAACCTGCGACTGTCTGAAAGGTTTATGGCATCAGCTAGAAGAGCACACAATAGGTAGGAACAGGCTGCAACCAAAGCAAAAGACCTTCACCAGGGTACAGCTCAGAAAAGGTCCAGCCCAGAAATTGAAGTCTTATGCCAGAAATTTAATGAATACAAGGGTCTTACTGCTGATCTCAGATATTTCCCTTTCCAAGTTCAAAGGAGAGACTGGCTCACCCAGTAAGCTGGAATAATGGATCAGTAAATTGGAATACTACTTTTTATTATATCATAAAAGGGATCAGGGTAAAACAAGATCTGTTGTGCTTCATCTTGAGTATCTTGTACACTCATGGTGGAGGCATTTGTAACAGGATGGTAAGGTGATTGCTACATGGGAAGCATTCAAAAGAGAGAGATTCCAGACTTTTAGTTCTTCTCTAGCCAGGGATCAATATATCTGCAGGTGGTATGATTTGACTCAGCAAGGAATAGTAAAGAATTATATCCAAGAAACTAGCCTTGTTCATCCATGGCCTTGATGATAGAAGTAGAATGCTCAAATTTATCCATGGATTGCATCCTAATACTGCCCCAGATGTGGCAGCTCAAAAGCCCATCACTCTTAGAGAGCGCATCACTCTTAAGGAGACCATGCAATTGGCTGAGTTATACGAGGGCAAGTAGAATCTAATGGAGAAGACCATTGGTATTAGCCACTTTTGGTATTACAACATCAATTAAAGAAATCCCCCCTAATGAAAACAGGCCACTTGCATCGTCTCCAACCCCTTCTATCCCTAGATATCATACTGTTCATGGGGTCATGCAAAAGCTTATGAGACTGAGGATGCAAAGGCCTCTTTAAGACTACCCCCAGAGATGGTTCCCGTGATAAGGAGGAGGAGGTGGTTAGGCAACTATCTCAGGCTTTTATGGATGAAAGGAATAAGAAGAGGAAATTTTGGACCCGGGAGCACCGGAGTGTATGCAAGCCTAAGGCATGGGCAAAGTCAAGATGATACTTGAGGTTGATCATGATCTACCCTCTGACGATCCACTCCTTGATTCGGAATTTCATGATTGTCAGAATGATGGCAAAGATGATGATGAGGTCATTCAAGGATCCAAAAAAGAGACTAGCCAAGTGGTCCTACATAGTAGAGCTACATGATCAATGGAGACTACCAGTCCAATTGCCCAAGAGTGAAGTTGTTGATAAATATGTGGATGTTGGCAGAGATACAGATGAAATTCTTGGATTGAGGACAATTAAGTGTTTTGGGACACTCAATCTATCTTGTACAGCATCTCTCCAAAGGCTATAATGGGCTCTAGAGATGCCCAAACTCTTAGATTGAAGGGGATGGTTAATGGCAGACCTCTCCACATCTTGGTTGATAGTGGTAGCACCCATAACTTCATTGACCCAAATCTGTCCAAGCAGTGAAATTGAACCCATCTACATTGGATCATGGGCTTAAGGTTGAAGTGGCTAATGTGAAGCACTCCAGCAAACAATGTTGCCAAGCCACTCAAATTAAGCTCTCTGAAGACTATACCTTTATGGGTGATATACTTGCTTTGGATATGGGACCTATTGATATTATATTGGGCTGTGAATGGCTGAGGACCTAAAGAGAGTTCTCTATGGATTTAGGCAAGTTGTATATGAAGTTTTTGCATTCTGGAAAACAGGTCTGACTTATGGGCTTCAAACCTCCTAAATTGACAGTTATATCATCTAGAAAATTAGCGAGAGACCTCAAGAGCGATTGTGGATTCTATGCTGTACATTTAGCTAAAACAGAGGAAAGCAATGGACTGTTGGTGGAGGACGGGCCATGCAGGAGTTGCTAGAGCGATGTTTTTTGCTGATCTTCCTCATCACTTACCACCTAAGAGAGATGTGGACCATGCAATTAACCTTCAGCCCGGGTCAAAGCCAGATGCGTAGAGGCATTGGATGGATCTCAGGTCCATCCTGGACAATATTTGGATGGATACCATACATACTTTAATGGCCAGTTGGGCGACCATGCAAGGTTCCTCCCGGACAGCTTCTGCCATGAGGGATATTTTCCTTAGGGAACAGAGGGGCTTCCCTTCTTCTCAAAGTCTATAGCAGGATTGAGGTGGCACTTTCAGCCGCTTCCTTGGTTTCTTTCCAGTTTGTACTGAGGTTTTATGTTGACCCACTCTGGGTGGTCTTTTGTTCATGCCATGCATGATGTACTTCATCGTTAATACAAGTCTTTTCTTAGGGGGGGGGGGGGGGGCACAGTCAACAAAGCACCTATAGGCTATCACAAGCTGAGAGGAGGTGTCAGGACTCCTTTTGCTTCCTCAGTTCTCTTGGTAAAGAAGAAGGAAGGCTCATATAGGATGAACAGCTTCCTATCCCGAGAATTGATTATTTATCAGATGAGCTAAGAGGAGGCAAGTACTTTACAAAGATAAACCTAACATCAGGCTACCATCAAAGAAGAATGGAAGAGAAGGATGAGCCAAAAACAGCTTCAGAACTGAACGTGTCTATATCAGTTCAAGGTCATGGCATTTGGCCTCACTAATGCTTCCCAAGCACTCATGAACAAGATCGGACATCTCTATCTCTACAAATCTGTCCTCATTTTCTTTGATGATATACTCATATACAGCAAGTGCTCTGTATATGCAATCGGAGCTTTCCAATGATAGGGGTAACTGGAGTGCTGAACACAAGACAAGCCAAGCCTGCCTCACTCATAGGCCCCATCTCCTCTGCATGGATTCCAAGTTTTCCTGCCAATTCTGGAGTGAGAAAATTTGCACGAGAATGTCATCTAATCCCTCACTTTGCCCCATGCCCTGCAAAGCTTTGTAACATTGCCATTAGGCTGCTCATTGATAACATCAGGCATTAACCCTGCAGATCATTTGGGCTTCTTGCCTTTTTGCTCTTCCCTATCATCCATTTTTCCTTTAAGCTTGCATTTTGGACAACCTCATGCCATATGGCCCTCTTCTCTACAGTGAAAGCATTTGTTAGCCTCCATCAAGGATTTCCTTGACAACGAATTAGAACCTGGCCCATCACACTTCTTCCCTTTGTTGAAAGGAGGCTTCAAAGCATTCTCACAGGACAAGCCAAGCCTGCCTCACTAATAGGCCCCATCTCCTCTGCATGGATTCCAAGTTTTCCTGCCAATTCTGGAGTGAGAAAATTTGCACGAGAATGTCATCTGATCCCTCACTTTGCCCCATGCCCTGCAAAGCTTTGTAACATTGCCATTAGGCTGCTCATTGATAACATCAGGCATTAACCCTGCAGATCATTTGGGCTTCTTGCCTTTTTGCTCTTCCCTATCATCCATTTTTCCTTTAAGCTTGTGTTTTGGGCAACCTCGTGCCATATGGCCCTCTTCTTTACAGTGAAAGCATTTGTTAGCCTCCATCAAGGCCTTCCTTGACAACGAATTAGAACCTGGCCTATCACGCTTCTTCCCTTTGTTGAAAGGAGGCTTCAAAGCATTCTCTGGCTTCCCTACTTTCTTGAAATTCTCGGACTTACTGCTTTTATACCCGCTGGTGTTTCCCAACAGCAATGCATCAGCTGTGGTAGCATTCTTAATGAGTTGAGACCTGTGGTAGCATTCTCAATGAGTTGAGACATGTTTGTAGCCCTTGTTTTAGTACAGTAGTCCCTAATTTCCTTTGGCAGCCCACAACAATATTTTTCAATCTGTTCTAACAAGGGCACATGCCTATAAGAGCTGACTGGCAAGAGAGCTTCCTAAAACTTTTTGTTGTATTCTTCCAAATTATTACTGTGAGCTGCATCCAACTTGTGCCATGCTGTCACAACATCTACCTCAAAGGTAGTGATCAACCAAGTAGTTGAAAACACTTGCTTAAACTGAACCCAACTAGTGGGTGCTCTATTTTGGAGCAGCAAATTTGTCCACCATTGTAGCGCATTCCCCTTCAGGAAGGTGGCTGCCTTTTGCATTTTTGATGACTCGGTGAACTTCCCCCCCAAGAACGCTGCATCAAACTGCTGCACAAAAGTTAAAGCCTTCAACCTATCCTGAGCCCCATTAAAGGGGTCTCAAACTTCACTCTTGTGCCACCCTCCTTGTAATCTTTACCTTTCCTTTGGGTGTCAGATTGTCATACACAGGTGGCTGCAAAAATGGAGGCTGGATTGCATTTTTTCTAGTCCTCTAGTGCCACTATCCATTAGAGGATTTCTCAAACCAGCCCTAGGCATACTAAACATACTTGTAGGAGCTCTAAAGATCCCTGCTTTGCATTCCCGGCTGCATGCCAATATTGCCATACATCATGTTACGCATTGCGGGCTGCATATTCCCAGATACATTGCATTGCATCCATGGCTGAAAACCCAGAGGGTAATTTCCAAGCATTCCTTGACCATCATTAACTTGACCAGCCATTGCTTGAAATACTGAACCCCCACCAAAATACCCTGGATGGATAAAGGGTTGAGGAAAAACTGCTGCCCTTGATTTAAATTCTGAAAATCAGTCCCTTGGCCATGCATAACTACACCAGGACCTAAGGGATGCTGCTCTGGAACTCCCTGTACATTTGGCATTATCGGAGGCTGTCCATCCAATGGATTCAGACCAAATGACTGTTTTTGAAATCCACAAGGCTCCCCTACATAAGAATGCTTCTTCCTTTCCTTAGACCTCAAAGGAGTCTGCATAAACTCAAAGAATCTTGGGTCCTGTGTGAGCTGCGTGTGTGCTCCCACAGCACTCACTAACTATGCCTTAAAGAAAGCATCGGCATCCTCTGCATTCTCAGCCTCTTTTGACCCTTTTGATTGAGAGGCACTCACACCAAAAAGATTTACCACTGCTGTGCCTCAACATTTTGGTCATCCTCTTCTTGCTCATCCTGGGAGGACTGCCCCTTAATATATCCCAATCATTATCTGTCAAAGACATATTTGCTGATTTTCTTCTCGCTGTACTCAAATCACAGCAAGCAACACTTTACTAGAGACGATCACATGCTCACCTCCTTAAGAAGATGGTGATGTCTCGGACACAGAACCATGAAACCAGTCTCAAGGCCAACAAGATTGTGGTAAAACAACTAATCAGCCAAAAGCCTTCACATTAAGATAGCAAACACTCCAAACACAGATAGGGGGAGCTAGAGCGATCGTGCTCAAGTACAAAGACACAGACTGGCACCAAATCCTTGGCACCCCTTTCGGTATTTCTTCATTAATTTAAGAGTCCCACAAGTAGATTACACAATGAGTACAAACTCACGCACATTCAGTGCTCTTCCCACTCTCAGTAGGCATCAGTATCACAACACATTAGCCCTACACGGCTCTGCTCTCACACCCATGTGACCATTGGCATCCATTCTCAGTGCAAACACCTGCATTAGAATTCAGGAGCTGTTACTAGCAGCCCTTGCAGGACCACACACTCTCCAGCCAACCACAAGTGTCCACTGACTCACTGGAATACCCAAACAATGTCAGAGTGGAGTAGCTCCAATGGTCACTTAGCCCTCGATGTAGCCTCCTGTGGGAATCTCTCCGACTGCTACTTGCCCTCCAAGCAAGTCTGACAAACTTTATCTGTGCCTGCGATAGGTGGCAGTCCCTCCACCATCTTCGACTTTTGCATTCCTGTCAGAGTGCCGTAATTGGCATAACCAAACCTTTCATGCCACAACTTTGAGTACCTGTGGTCCCCATGTATGACTGAGGATCATGTATGACTGAGGCATGTAACCAGTATAAACTATTTTCCTGGACACCTTGGGCCACCAATTTTCCTTGGATGTGACGATGACTTCCCCATTCTAGAAGAGTACTAGCATCTTATGCTTATCCATCTAATTCACGGAGAATAGATTCTTGCAAAGATTAGGAACATATAGAAAACCGGGTATTACCTTTTCTTCACCCATTGTGGTGATGAACGGAATACTACCTGTACCCTTCACATGGCATGTCCAACAGTCCCCCTCAATTACCTTGGAGTCGGGATGGGTCCCCTCCATAGTCTTGAGCCACTCTTTCCTGGTGGACATGTGTTTTGAAGCGCCATTGTCCACATACCAACCCTCCTTGTTATCACTCGCTACATGAGAGGAGCAGTGCTCGATGCACAAGAAGAGCTCTCCTATAGTGACATTGGCCGAGTCTGTCTTTGGCTTCTCCTTGCTCTTGGACTCCCTTTTCTTTTGATCTTCCTTCTTCTTCTGGCAATCCTTTGCATAATGGCCGAGCTCCTCACAGTAGAAACATTTTACCTTCTTCTTCTTCTATGAGTCTTTGGCCTTGCCTTTGGAGTCCTTCGGCTTGCCCTTACCGAGCTGTCCTTTGCCAAAAGTGCTTTATCGTTGTCCTTGTTGTACTACTTCTCCCGAGACCCCTCCCACAGTAGCAAGGGCCCAAAGCTCTTCAAATGTTAGGGGCTTGGTCCTTTCTCTGGCTGCCACAATGGTGATGAATCCCTTGAAGCTATGAGGTAGCATACCAAGTGTCAGTAGTGCCGATTGAGGAATCCAGAGAATTGACGGGGAAGGGGGTATTTATAGGGAGCGTATAGGGGACCTGCAGCTCCAAGAGGTGGTCGACCCAGGGGTCTGTTTTCAAGATGGCTGGCTGACCTGCCAGTCGGCCCTTTTCTGCCCCAAACAACCCCCCTGGGCAGTCTATATAAGGGGCTGCCACGGGGTTTAGTAAGCTTGCTGTCCCTGCCCTTTGTGGCCTGCCATACAGCCCTCTATGCTGCTGTCCTGCAGCCATAACAGTCCCTTGTGTTCCCTCCCCCTCACAGTCATCTGCCCCCATGTCCTACTCACGTGGGACATGGGTCATGATGCTAGGCTTGAGATTGTGTCTCCTAGCAAGACTCTTGAGAACACAGAGAACACACATATGTAGGGTATGAGGGAGATGTGTGTCTCTTCGCACTTCTAAAACACCTTACAGACATTCCAAGTGCATGTTCTTTGTAGAAATCATCCAAGAATATGGCTAAGAATGCATCAATGCACTCCTAGAAAGATCCATTATGAAGCATTGCTGGAACATGGCCAGTGCATTCTTTAACCCAAATGGCATCACTTTGCTTGAGTATGCTCCCTATTTGATGTTGAAGGGCATATTATCTTGCTCTTCTTTGTCTTGCATGATTCTTTTGTACCCGTTGTATCCATCCATGAATGAATACATCTCGTTCCCCACCAATACCTGATCCAAGATGCTATCTATGAAAAGGAATGGGTCTTTGATCATCTGTTCGTTAAGCTTTTAGTAGTCAATGCAAACTCTCAACTTGCCCTTTTTCTTTGTCTTAATTACAATCAGAAACAACCAATCCTTTGGTCAACCTAGTAGATAAATCCTACCCTTACTAGTTTGGACAACACCAATTGTATTTTGGCATAAACGTGGGGCAATTCTTCATCCCAAATCATCGTTTTGTCACCTATATCCTTGTAGTCAATAGCTTCCTGGGACAATAGGTTGTCCATGGATTGCCAAGGATTGGAACAAGTTTGCACAATGAAGAGGAGTTCGAGTATTTCAACTATCAAAATTATGAAATTTTAGATCCTAAAATTTCTCCCGGGTTGTTTTGATTCAATTAGGCTCTTCTACATAGTCTTCACTCATAGATTTGTTTCTATTGTTTTGTTAACTACTTGTTGGTTCCTCCAACTGGTCATTCATTACATGAAGACTTGATGGCTCCTTAGCTTGACAAGGGATCCTTTTTATTTGAGGGATTGTATGATCTTCTTCACCATTTTCTTATCTTCTTTCTAGTGAATCCTTAGTTGGTTGGCTTCTTTGGGATCATTTGGTCTTGGCCTTTTGATCTTATGAACACTTGCGCATCCACTTCCATGAGCACCACTCTTGCAATCAATGCACGGTCATATTGATCGTACGCCTTTTGTAGCATATCCATCTACTTCTTCTACAAACAGCATTTTCTCTTCGAGTAGCGTGTGGGACAACTCGAAATTTAACAGAAAGATGTAGCTTTGCAAGAGGAGAGACCCAAGAGGTTATAGAAGCAAAAAGGTTCAGAAAAAGCCACTTTTACAAATTCGACCAGCAAAAAGAGTGCTCAAATTTGCCCATTCTACCAAACGCACATAGGAAAAAGCATATCACTGCGAAGGGGAGGCAAAGGGGAAGCCATCGGGCAAAACAGTAGTCGAGGAATCCAAACGGGTAAGGAGTTATGAAGAAAATTGGAATTCGGCTAAAGGAGGCTGAAAAACTAGTCCAAAATCTCAAAAAAGGGAAGAAAGGCCACTCCAAGAGAAAATGTTCATTGTAGAAGTAGATGGATATGCTACAAAAGACATGCAACCAATATGACCGTGCATTGATAGCAAGAGTGGTACTCATGGAAGTAGATGCGCAAGTGTTCATAAGATCAAAAGGCCAAGACCAAATGATCCCAAAGAAGCCAACCAACTAAGGATTCACTAGAAAGAAGATAAGAAAATGGTGGAGAAGATCATACAATCCCTCAAACAAAAAGGATCCCTTGTCAAGCCAAGGGAGCCATCAAGTCTTCAAGAAATGAATGACCAATTGAGAAACCAACAAGTAGTTAATAAAACAATAGAAACAAATCTATGAGTGAAGACTATGTAGAAAGGCCTAATCGAATCAAAACAACCTGGGAGAAATTTTAGGAACTAAAATTTCATAATTTTGATAGTCCAAATACTCAAACTCCTCTCCATTGTGCAAACTTGTTCCAATCCTTGGCAATCCATGGACAATCTACTGCCCCACGAAGCTATTAACCACAAGGGTACAGGTGACAAAACGTTATTTTGGATGAAGAATTGCCCCACATCAATGTCAAAATACAAAACCATATGGTAATGGATTTCTCATTGATGAAGGCTCTTGAGTAAACATCATCTCTGAGGAAGCCTAAAGGAGACTCAAGCTGGAAAAAATTTGAAGAATTCTCTCTTCAAAATTCATATGGTCGATCAAAGGTTTGTGATGCCGAGGGGTATGCTTAGGGAACTCTTTATCAAATCAATGGAGCATACTTCGTGGGCACATTCATCATGGTCAAGATGGAGAATGAGCAACGATATCCCATGCTATTGGGACTAACAAGGATGAAAGGTGCTATGGACTACACAATTGGGGATGTGACATCAGACATGACAAGAGCATGGTAAATACTGATGAATAAAGCACAATTTAAAAGCAATGTAAACCTAAATTCTTGAAGTTGGAAGAGAAATACATCTTGGAAATTAAAGATAAGCTACTAGCCCCCAACATTATGTGCATTGCAATGATTAATGCAATCTAGGTAGCCACACCAAGATGCTAGTGGAAGACCAAAAACCCAAGAAGCCCTTTCCAAAAGGCTTCAATGAGGATGAAGAGGGACAAAGGGCAGCCCGAGAAGGACTAGCCTATTGAATCAGCTGAGTTAATGGTAGTAGCCAAAATACAAAATGGCAAGCCATCTAAGAAATCAATGCAGGTTCACGAAAAAAATCAAAATTGATCCAAATCAACAAAGAACTACTTGATGAATTCCTTGAGAGAGCCCAAGAACTTTTTCTAAAGTATAAAGATGTATTAACATGGGAATACATAGACTTGAAGTTACAAAATCAAATTTCTCTCATTCTCAACATTAAGCCAATTGGGAACAAAGGTACTGAATGAATCCTAACTATGCCAAGTTGATGAAGTCCAAACTAGTAAGGGTAGGATTTATCTACTAGGTTGACCAAAGGATTGGTTGTTTCTGATTGTAATTGAGACAAAGAAAAAGGGCAAGTTGAGAGTTTGCATTGACTACTAAAAGCTCACAAACAGATAATCAAAAACCCATTCCTTTTCATAGATAGCATCTTGGATCAGGTATTGGTGGGGAAAGAGATGTATTCATTCATGGATGGATACAACGGGTACAAAAAAATCATGCAAGACCAAGAAGAGCAAGAGAATATGCCCTTCAACATCAAATAGGGAGCATACTCAAGCAAAGTGATGCCATTTGGGTTGAAGAATGCACTGGCCATGTTCCAGCAGTGCTTCATAATGGATCCTTCTAGGAGTGCATTGATGCATTCTTAGCCATATTCTTGGATGATTTCTACAAAGAACATGCACTTAGAATGTCTATAAGATGTTTAGAAGTGCCAAAAGACACAGATCTCCCTCATACCCTACATATGTGTGTTCTCTGTGTTCTCAAGAGTCTTGCTAGGATTCAAAATTTTGAATTTGTGAATATGCTGATCTGTTTTGTACTCCTTTGTTAATGTCCTGCTTTTGTTTCTGATTTGCAGATCCCTCTCAAAATCGGCTTGATGTGTGCTGCAGGAGGGGATTCGAGAGGGCTCTGGGGCCCTTTCTTGGTTCGGACAGCTGTCTTGAAGGCTGAAAAGGGCAGGCACCAGGACTTTGAAGGCAGCCCGTATGGGCTTGTGCTTGTACAGCAGCCCCCCGCACAGTCGGGGAGGGATAGATGGACCAAATATGGGCGAGACAGCCTGCCAACGGCTGAGGGGGCCTAAGATTCCTTCGTGAGCTGCAAAGGGGGCTAGAGAGGCCCCTCGACCTGCAAGGGGGGGGCGGGGGGGATGCACCCCCATAGTGTGATGGCGGGGGCTGTAGGCTGGGCTGAGAGAGAGAGTTTAGGAGCTAGTTTTTACGGGCTGTACTTGGCTGGATGCTGGTTGCAATTACTGAGCTTAGGAGAGCTGATCATAACTGGATGTAACATGAGGTACATAACTGGCTGCAAGCTAACTGTAGATGGAGCATATAATTGGCTACAAACTGAACAGAGGATGGATCATATGGCTGGCTATGTTACTGCTCCAAAAGGAGGTAGAGAGGGAGTAGTAGCACCACTATGAGGACAGAAAAGGCTCAAAGAGGGAAGGAAGCTCAAAGGCAACGGGTCTCCAAGGAGGAGGAGTTCCATAAAAGCCGAAATGAGGGGGGGGGGGGGGAGGTGCACTTAATGCAAGGGCTCGCTCCTTTTATAGCCCCAAACGGAGACTAGGTCCTCCCCCAGAAAATGGGGGAGATTGTCCCAAGAAAGCACAGATGGGAGTAGGATCGTCCCAAATTAGCAAAATTGCTGAGTTTTGGTGAGCTATAGCTGTGGGAACTTCCTTTTCCAAGTTGGCAAGTGATGAAAGTTCCCCTGAAATGAACACTCGTCCTTGCCATGACATGTGGATGCCATGTTCTATGGCCTTTTGTTGTCCAACAGGGTGTGCTCTCCCTTTAAATACATGGATCTCTCCTTAAATGGAGATTTTGAAGTGCGGAAGGTTTTCTGACTTGTAAAGTTGAAAATTTTCCCCATATCTTAAGACTGTATTGTATACCTTGTGACGATAATATAACCTTTTGAACTATTTACAAACACTTTTAAAAAAAAATCACAAACTCTATTTTCTGGGGGCCTTGTGGGGCATAGAATGAACATAGTATAGAGAAGCCCGAATAGTGCCAGCTTTTAATCTTCCTTATCATTATCTAACTCCAAGACTAAATCCAATTGTGGCACATGGCCTGCCTCCTTGATTAGTTTTATTTTCCTTATTAAATTATCATAGATTAGGTATTTCTGTGGGTGGGTCTTGTCTCCCACCGCAAACGAATCTAAATTGCTGTTAACCTCAATTGAGGCCTTTCCAGGTTTCTTCCATGCACTGCCGAGCTTTCTCAGCTCCCTCACTTTGTTAGCCTCATCCCACATCTGAGCATCAGCATAGATATTGGACATGAGCACGTACACCGAAGCAACGTTGGGATCTAGCTGGACAACTTGGTAAAAGCATTGCATTCCTAGTTTCACATTGCCATACGTTTTGCATGAAGAAAGCAAAGCAGTCCAACTGGTGATATCAGGTGGAACTGGCATTGTTGCGATTAACTGTTCTGCTTCTTCCAAGCATCCTGTACAGCCAAGAAGATCAACCATGCAGTTGAAGTGCTCAACACTCGGTGTGATGCCACAATCTTCTACCATTGATTTGAAGTACCAGCGGCCTTCGTCTCCATAGTGTGCATGACAGCAGGCCGACATAACACTGGTGTAAATCATAGCATTTGGTTTGAATCCCTGCGCTTGCATGTCTTCAAGGCATTGAACAGCAAGCCTGCAATTCCCATTCTGAGCATATCCTCCAATCATTGCACCCCATGACATGATGTCTCGATTCTGGAAACTGTAAAACAATTTGCGAGCTTCTGGCAAGCTCCCACATTTGGCATACATGTCAACAAGGGCACTTGCAACAGCTACATCTGCAAATCCACTCTTAATAACCTGATCCTGTATCAACTTACCTTGCTCCAAGGCTCCTATACTGCTACATGCCTTCAAAGTACATAAAAAAGTGCCTCTGTCAGCTTTTATGCCCTCTTGCTCCATTTTCGCAAAAAGTTCAAGCGCAAGAAAACCATCATCAAGCTGGGCATATGCTGCAATCATGGTGCCCCACGACACAATATTCCGATTGCACAATTTGTCGAATACTTTTCGTGCATCCTCCAAGCTCCCACACTTGGCATACATGTCTATGAGGTTGCTCCCAAGAAGAACATCGGATTCAAACCCACTCATGATAATCTCGTCGTGCAAAATCTTTCCCTGACCTATGGCTCCTATGCTCCCACATGCTTTCAAAGTGCATAAAAATGTGACTATGTTGGGCTTTATGCCTTCCTCTTGCATTTTTTTAAAGAGTTTGAGAGCACGAAGCCCATGGCCATGCTCAGCATACCCTGCAATCATTGCACCCCATGATACCACATTTCGATTTGGTAATTCATCAAATACTTTGAAGGCCTTGTCCAGTCTGCCACATTTGGCATACATATCCACAAGAGCATTTCCAACTGCCACATCTGATTGTAGTCCAGTCCTAATGATCTGATTATGTATATCTTTCCCTTTTCCTATGGCTCTCATGCTGCCACAAGCTTTCAAAACACATGTGAATACAAACTTGTCTGGAATTATGCCATTCTGTTGCATCTTCTGATACAACACAAGAGCCATATCGTTGTCTCCATGTGTGGCATGGGCTGATATAATTGCATGCCATGTATAGACAGTTGGCTTTTCAACCTTGCAAAACACCAGATTTGCTTCCAACAAGCTACCACAGGAGACAAAAAGGCGGATCAGATAATCTTGGGGAATGGAAAGATAGAGGTTTCCCTTGAAAAGAAACAAGGAATGGACGCCCCTGCCAGCTGTGAGATTTTTTTGCCTAGCACATCCCTGTAGAAGATCGCATAAATGATGCCACGATAGATGCAGTCCTTGCTGTTCAACCAAATCAATGGCCTGAAGTGCCTTGTAAACCTGTTCCAAAACGCGAATATCTTTAACTAAGTTTAAAAATTATGCACCACTGTAAGTTCAAACTCAGGGCTAAGAGTGTGAGTTTGAAAGCAAAAGTAAAACTTCCTACAAAGAAATCACAAAAACAGCATCGTTTCATGGCTGCCATTCTGAGAGCTTCAGGCAGAATTCAGGAGAGGATCCCTCCCTACTCACAAGAAGAGATTGATAGGCAGCCTGTCATGTGGAATGATATTATTCTTGATTATCATGGCAGACTCCTAGGCGTTTCTAGTTACATGGAGTGGTCTGGTTGGGAGAGAAGCCCTTCTTCCTTTGTGGTGTCATGGAAGGCTTTCAAAAACTTCCGGATGATCGCAGAATTCAAATGCTTAGTCAAATCAAAGGAAGCAGAAGGAGAATTGAGTAGATTGATGCAGCCTTACCCTTCGACTGGGTCCTTATAGATGACAGATGGCACGGGGTTCCTTCTTCTTACCAATGTCTGCTGAGTCATTCATGCAGCATTGCCTTTAGGATTGCATACAGGCCAAGGTTGTCTAGAAGGGATTTCGAACCTTTTGAGTGCATTTGCTTCCTCCCGTTCCTTCATCACTTGGGGCTCAGTGGCTTAGCTCTCTCTGTTGGGGACTCCGGTGTTCTATGAGATGCATAGCTCCTCTTGGACGTTTTTGGTTTGATGTCATTGGTTGAGTTATGCTCTCTAGATGTCGTTCCATCCTCTCCTTATAGGCTTGCACATGCCTCAATGGACACATGCTAGGAGATCATAGCAAACATTTCAGCTTGGCATATCTAAAAATCTAGATGCACACAGGCACTTGATTGTTCCAAGGTCCATCCTTCTCACACCATGACCGTAGTTTGACAGACACGGTACAACACTTTAATGGTCATTTGGTCCAGTATGCAAAGGTCTTCTAGGGCTTTGCCAAAAGAAAATTTTCCTCAATAAATGAAGTCATTGTCCCTTCTTCTTGGAAGTCACTACAGCTTTGAGGTGGCACTTTTAGCCTCATCTCACGATCTTTACCAAGCTTTCTTGTGGAGCAGGGTTGACCCTCTCCGGTTTTTCCTCATGCTACACAAGATGTATTGTTACCTTGAGTACTCACATCTTGGGGATTTCTTTCATACTTTATAGAAGTCTTTTTCATTGAAGAAACTTTTTTATGAAAAGGCCTTTACATCACACTAAATGATCGTGGCCATTGCAGAGCACCTATAGACAAATGCCCAAAGAGATTGAGCATGCCCTAACCTCCTACCGCTCGATCTCAATGTCCATTGTCAACTAGCCTAATGACACTGCATCCTAATTGGTTCCTCCGTTGGGCCCCTTATCTCCTCAATGACACATGATTAGGGCACAATACTCCTCACAAATAGATTTCATCTTGGCAACAAGGCAAAAGATATCTCTAATCTAACTAACATCCTCACATCTCTCATGCAAAACTCTCCATGACAAGAGAGAAACTATTAACATTCATGCAAGAGTAACAATAACACACCTTATTTTCTTTCTTCTCTCAAATAAGGATAAAATTGTTCACACCCGAAGTCATATTATAGTTTAAGATGGGAAGAAGCAAAGGATCAGGAGAGGCCATGATTTTGCTTAGTAGAACCATCCTAAAGAGAAGGGAAATGTCATTTTGAAATACAGCTTAATATGACAAGAATCAAGATGTATTCAGGAGGTGAAGAGGCTGATTTGTTTGGATGGGCTGATTTCGAGAAAACGTTAGAAACGTATGCTTGTAACTCATATTTCAACGCACTTTCATAGATGAGACGCGTTTGAAAGATTATGGCCATTTTACTAAAAGAGGGTTAAAAAAGCCGCAAGAATAGACAGTCATACATAGAGACTTACACACTTCACTTTTATTATCCGATCACAAAACTGAAGACATAGGTAGATGCGCCTTAAAGAGACCTTTGTGCTAGTATAAATTTCACTGAAATCAGATCACCGAGCGAAATGTTATAAGCATTACACCAACAAAGTGGAACAATCATAGAAATTGCCCTCTTTCCATACTAATTTGCCCTCAAATACAATTAAATATGCTGTAAATATAAGAGGGGAGAAGAAGTTTCATACACTCAAGAGAAAGATAGAGCTCCAAGACCACTCATGGAAGAAAAGTAAATTATAGAGAGAAAGAAGCTCATCGAGGAAGCATAGACATAGATGAGAAAGGGCTTTATGGGTGAGAGAATAGAATAGAATAGAATGTTGTATTATCGTCCTCTGGGGGCCGAAAAACGACCCATGGGACCTCATCTGATCAGAGAAGATACAAAAAAGGAGTCTCTGTCCTCCAAAGAGGAAGGGGCGATAAAGTAACATAGTATCACTGCTTTATAGCCTACGACATCGTGCATTGTTCTCAGTGCTTAAGAATCCTACCAATATATGTGCCCAAGATAGGAGGATGTACATGCGTGAGTAGGCTCACAAGATTTGAGTGCCTCTCTACGACATTCTAAAAATCTTTCCTTATGTGGGCATACTATGGGCATGTCAATAAAACATGTGCTTCTGTCTCCACGTCCTGCAAATCACACATTTGGCAAATTCGTCGATCTCTTGAAGTATCTCCCCAGGCTCCTCTCTCCACCTCTAGCATATGAGAACAAGTACGCATACTTGCAATATTACGCCTGACATTAATAGGTATGGGCATGCTTATGTATCTTTGAACATTGTCCTTTGCTTGAGCATATGTGCTCCAACCGCTGGGACTAATATGTTGGCAATAGTATTCAAACTTAGCTCTTTTCTTAGCTGATTGCCATTTATGATGCAATGCTTCAAGGAGCGCTTTTTGCAGTGCCTCCTCATCCATTTTGTCTGAGGGGCTATCTAAATATGAGGCAACTTCCCACCTTTGGAACCAGCCATGAATATCTAGCCACCATCCTGAGGATAATATCTTACTCTTATTTGTTTTTTGAAGTCTTCTACTTGCTTCCCATGCCTTTCTTGGTAGTCTGTGTATATCCATGGCCTTGACCTTCTTGATGTATTTGAAAACTCTTTCCAATGCCCTTATTTCAATTGGTTTGGTGCCAATCTCTAGAAGCATGATTGAGTAGGGTGTGGTAATTTTGATTCCCAAGTGCCTTCTGATGAATGATTTTTGCATCTTCTCAATATCATCCCATTTTGATGCTGAGATACTTCCTCCCCAAACTTCCACCCCATATAACACTGTCTGTACAACATATGCATCAAAAAGGATTTGTCTAATACCCCATCTTATAGTGTCACTATTCCTGCAATCATTCTCAAACTGATAGTACTTACCCCACCCTGCATCAATCCTTCTTTGAACACAATCACTCCACCTGTGATTTGCTGGTATATCCACCCCTAGGTATTTGAAAGTTTGCACTCTTTCAATTTGCTGGCCATTGTACATAATATTTGGTGTGTTTGCTGGCTGTACTGTTTTGACTATCATCATCTTTGTTTTATTGACATTAACAGCGAAGCCACTTTCCACACAAAATTTATGAAGTACATGCATCGTCCATCCCACCTTTTCTGCTGTGTGTGAGAAGAAAACAACATCATCTGCATACAACAGCAGTAATACAGCATATCCCAAGATTTGGGGGCTGTCTATGCTCTTTTCTTGTAGTGTCTCCTCGACCGATTCTTCTAGTCTATCAATGCATAAGCCAAACAATGTAGGTGACAGTGGGCATCCCTGTTTCACCCCCATATTGCTGTAGAATGCTGTTGATGGCCCATTTTTTCCCTTGAGTTGGCATGTTACCTTCTCATATAGCCTGAAAACTGCTATCCTGAGTTGGTGTGGTACTTCCAACTGCAACATTCTCTCCCATAAACTGTTTCTGGGCACCATATCGAATGCTTTCTTAAAATCTATAAAGCAACAAAAAAGGGTTTTGCCTTGTAGCCTACTCTCCTCCATTAAAACTCGTATAGTGACCAGATGATCCACAGTGCTGTGAGCTTTCCTAAAGCCTGCTTGTCCAATGGCCCTTTTTTTATGCAACTCTGCCCATAGGCTGAGTTCTGACTCAATTATTGTGCTAAACAGTTTTGCCATTGTGGAGCTCACCATTATGGTTCTATAATTGGTAAGTTGATTGCGTCCCTCCTTTGTAAAGTGGCTTTATCCAATTCTCTTGCCATTCGGGTGGAAAACCATTGAGCATTGCATCATTGAGTAGCCCTACTAGGCATCTTCGTGTGTATTCATTTGTCCATTTTATAAGTTCTGCACTCAATTGCACTATGTCCGATGCTTTTCCATTAGCCATCTTCTTCAGCCCTTCATTCACATCATCCAATGAAAAGACGTTTGGGCCATTATAATGAACTATCTATGCTGTCATAGGTGGGGCTTGGGTGTGCACATACAATTGTTTGACATATTGCAGCATTTCTTCCTCTGTGAAGTCCCCTATTATGTCTCTTGGTCTACCTTTAGTGCGTCTCCATGTCCCCTTTGGGTTTTTAGCAAAATCGATAGCGTCTTCCCATTCCTTTTCCAGTAAATATTTCCTTCTTTCTTCGAGTGAGTGTATGGAAGAGCCTTTTTGCTTTTTTACGTTCCTCATCATCTATCATTAGTTTCAACTTTATCCTGGCCACTTTGCAATCCTTATCAAACCATTTATTTTGTGGCAGACCCTTCCTGCATGCTTTACCACTCTTTTTCTTGCCTAACGCAATTTCTCCTGCTGAGAGCAAAACTCTTCTTGTTTCATCCCAATTTAATTTGCATATATCCTTCATTAATTCGTCAACAACATCAGCATATTTCTCTCTTTGATCTAGGCATAGTCGGAAGGTCCAATGTTCAGCTATTTGCTTTGCAAGTTCTGCTTGATGAGGCATATGCATCTCAACATAGAGGGGGGTGTGATCTGATTCCGGGTACTTAGAACCGATTGTAAAATCAGTCACAAGATGTATTGCATCGAGCGAGATCAATGCATAATCTATTACACTAGATCCTCCACTAGGTGGGAAGCATGTTGGTATCCCTGTCTGTGGGTATAAACCTGCCCCATTCATCACGATCAAACGGAGGCCATTGATCATGCTGGTTAATGCGTCACCATGTGCATTGGCCTTCTTATCATGTGAATGACGGCACCAACTATGATCTATGTGCATTTCCTCTTCTTTGTTGTACTCATGCTCTGTGAGGGGCTGAAATTGTGTGTCCCCTATACGCGCATTCATATCACCCAGCACCATCACACGTCCTTGAAGTCTGAAATGTGCCACATCCAAGCATAGGTCTCCATATGGATCTGATGCATCTTTACCAAACCTTTGATAAAATGGGTAGTCTTGATGTGGGATATAGCATCCTGCAATAAATAGTGGCATTGACTGCGTTTTGACCTTGATCCATATATACCTTTTATGTGGATCATCTTTGCATATAGTCACCATGTCTTCTAAGTGCTCTTTGCATAAGAGAGAGAGAGAGAGAGAGAGAGAGAGAGAGAGAGAGAGAGATGATATGATAAAATTGTATTATAGTCCACATGAGATCCCTTAGGATCTATGGGACTAGCGATCACTATCAACTAATAGTGATCCCTCACAACCACAGAAAGAAAATATTACTAACTTCATGTAGTGAGTACTTGTTGGGCTAGCTTGTGTCACATGCACCCTAAGGTGACAATTGGCTTCATCGACAAAGTGCGAATAGTTCCCTATTATAGGATATTTTGTCATATGCCGTGACCCCATTGTGAGCCCTTGTCCAAGGATAGTCAGGCACAAGCTACATAGGTCAATCTCTTAGCTTTAGGTCAAGTCAAAAGTCAAGTCCTTGTTCACTAGTACCCACTGGAGAACAATAGCTTAATGTATGTCCTCCTTAGGATTAGGCAGAATGAGTGGCAACCCATGATAGGATCCCCATAAGGAAATCCCAAGGGCAACACACAATCTGGAAGGAGGGCAAGTGGAGCACCTTGCATAGGCAGCCCCCAAGGCCTTCCTGAAATGGCCCAAAAGGGCTTGGTTTTATAGGCAAGGAACAACAGGCTGATCGGCCAAACCGACCAGTCAATCAGTTTTTGTCACGGGGGCGTGAAATTCTAAGTACTTTAATGTACTACAAGACTGTGACAAGTTTGGTTTTAAAAGTCCAAGCGTGGGCTTAATAATGTGTAATTAAACGCAGCATGGTACCTAGCACATAAGCATAATTAATCCCTAGGCCCAAAGGCATTCTAGGAATTAAAAGAGTGGTTGTTGAAAAATGATGACGTGGCATTTTTACTCGGCCCCCTAGAGGGCCATGTACCTTCAGTGGCCCCCCTAGAGTTCCAGGTGGCTCTAGTGCCTTCTACATGCTCCTTTGCCATTCCTGGATCTTCCTTGGCCTTCTAAACTTCACATGTGTGGTTTTCTCTCTCATCTTCTCCCTTTGTTGAGATTTTGGACTGGTTTTTCAGCCTCCTTTAGCTGAATTCCGATTTTCTTCACAACTCCTCACCCGTTTGGGTTCCTCGACTACTGTTTGGCCCGATGGCTTCCCCTCTGCCTCCCCTTCGTAGTACTCCGTGCGTTTGGTAGAACGGGCAGAGGTGAGCACTTCTTTTGCTGGTCGAATTTGCAAAAGTGGCTTTTTCTGAACCTTTTTGCTTCTACAACCTCCTGGGCCTCTCCTCTTACAAAGCTACAACTTTCTATTGAATTTCGAGTGGTCCCATGCGCTGGTTGACTGGTTTTTCTCAATTTTGGAGGACTTTCCGGCGATGAAACTTCTCCAAAACCTGGTCGAATTTGCAAAAGTGGCTTTTTTTGAACCTTTTTTCTTCTACAACCTCCTGGGCCTCTCCTCTTGCAAAGCTACAGCTTTCTGTTGAATTTCAAGTGGTCCCATGCGCTGGTTGACTGGTTTTTCTCAGTTTTGGAAAACTTTCCGGCGATGAAACTTCTCCAAAACCTTCTCAATGCATTCCCCTCTGAAGCACGCTTCTTTTGAGCCCAAGAACTCCCACTTCTTCGTGATAGAAGTGCTTCTTTTCGGATTTTTCAGTGAAATTCTTACTGGTCGGCTCTTGTAAATGTTCTTTCTTCATGCCTGTGTACTCTTCTTTGGCTGAGAATGCAATTGGGCATTGGCTACTATGTCCTCTTAGCGATTGAAGACTTGGTTCGAGTTTTTAAGGCTTGGTGAGCTTCATGAATGCCATCTGGAAACCACTCAAAGAGAGTGCAGCTGGGGTGCACTGTGATTGCATTTGGACAACCAATGGAATTGCACTCAAAAAAGAGAATGCCTTTGGATTGAGCCTATGGGTTAAGTGCACTTATGTGATGGTGTTCTATGCTTGAAAGCCTTGCAAAGGCTCAGTGAATTGGGACTGCATGCTCAATTGCAGGGAAGGTCTCCCAGATGCAACTTGTAATCATTTCATCATGAAATATAAAGAAATACCGAAAGGGGCGCCACGGTGTTTGGGGCCAATCGGGTGCACTTGTCTATGTTTGTTCAGCAAGGGCATTCTAGCGTCCATCCCTTTTTCAGTGGTTTTGTTTGTGAACAAATGGGTAAATGCCAAATGGTGATCATGCAATGGTTAATGGTTGTGATATATGCTTTGTGAGCTGTAAATAAGTGCTGAAGTAATTAAAGGTTTAGTTCCATTGCCCTCTAAGTGATTAAAGGCCGGTTTCATTAGTTTTGTTGGCCCAAGGTTGGCTGGTTCCCAACCTATATAAAGGGTCTTTTGCCCTCCTTTTCCCTCACTCAGCCTTCAGCACTTTCCTCAGCTCACAGCCAGCCCTAAGAGCAGCCCCTGTGCCCTCCAGATCTGGCCCTGAACAGCAGCAAACCTTAGCCACTCAGCTTAGCCTGACCTTGGGGGTATACGCAGCACTTCGGCAGGACTTGGACCAGCGAACGGAGGGAGGTTTGGTGGTTGTTTCACTAGCTCTTTGCAGTTTTCTTTTACAGTTCACAAAGCTCTCTTTTCAGCTCTTTCACTGAGCTTTCTCTCAGCTTCCATATAGATCTCTTGAGCTCCATATCTCAGATTTCTGACTTCCCTTCAGCTCTCTCAATCACGCAGCTCCACTGCATGCCCAAGGACAGCACAAGCCTTTTGGATAGCCTTGTTCATTGGTCTACATCTTCGGTGTGGGCAATGTTGGTCTTGGTTGAGATTGGGTTGCTCTTCAGGCATTCGTGGGTCAGCTCTCAGTGTCAAAGGGTCATCCTCAGAGTTGCATGCCGTGCTCTCTGAAGGAATGTTATTTGTATATTTTGCAATTCTCCAAGTATAAAGTAAATTCTTCCCTGTTTGGGGAAGGGGGTCCGCAGTGGGTATAAGTACCCAATCTGGTGTTGTCTACATTCTCTCTCTCGCTCTAATCTCTCTCTTTTCCTCTATGGTGCATACGCATACGCCTCGCACGAAGGTTTAAAGAAGGTCTCACTACGATTACATGATCATTAACTGTTGCATGCTACATTGGTATCAAAGCTTCAGTCTGTAATCCAACTTGACTACTACGAGTGCATGGTCTTGTTGAGATCCGGAAAGGACACGTAGCCTAGCATCATGGTGCAGTAGAGGAGAGAGGAGGAGCAAAATTTGGACTACCAGAAGACAAAGAAAGTATGCTACCACCCAGCACTCAAGCGACGATGGAGAAGCTCAGAACAAAATCGACTCCTCTCGGCCCAGCTTGAAGAGACTTCATGGCAACTGGGTGAAAAAGACAAGTAGCTGGAGGAGACACAGAAACATCACGAAGAAAAACAAACTACAAAGAAGGAATAACCTGAAGAAGGCAAGGGACTCTCAGAATTCGAAAAACTACTCTTGTTGATGCTCGAGGAGCACAAACAAGAGGCGACACTTGAACGTGACGAGATGTCCTAAGCCGAGAAGCAACAATGACTCGATTGGGAAGCCATGTTGCTCCAGCATAAACGGATATTGGCCACTCTGCAAGCTAGCATGAGCATTGCTTTCCCCTCGGGTTCAAAAACACCAAAGGTTACTCCACTCACTCGGTCCACTCCGAACTTTAAGAAATACGACAATAAGTATGACCACATTCAATCATTTTGCAATTTATTCATCAATTTGTAGCTCATTTTCCGCTAGCTCGTATTCACAACGAACGAGCAAGGCAAATTCCACCTAGCTACCCCTCATCTGACCGGTGAGACGGTGACCTAGTGGCAAGATTGATCTAGTAATTATACTAATTCAACCACACATGTCACAAGTTTCAAGTGGGATACGTTTGTAACCGACCTCCAAGCTCAGTTTCTACTACTTAGTACTTGCTGAGCCCGGAGGATGAGTTTTCTCGTCTCACCCAAAATGGTATGCGATGTTAACCTATAACAATAAGCTTATTACCCTGGCCTAGCAATTAGGTGTGTCCAAGACCAATAAGCTAAACCAATTTCATTTGGAGATTGGAGTCCAAGATTCACTTCCATGTCTGGAAGTTTGACCTTCTGACCTACGAGAATGCGCTTACTCTAACTTAGAATCAAGAAATGATGCTGAACACGAGAAAGCCTAAGTAGGTCCAACCAAGAGCCAAAGCCCCGCAGCAGTCTACAATCCTCGTGGGTAAAGGCTCTCAGCAAAAGGACAATAGCTTCTAGAAGAAAGACAAACAACAGTCAGCTGGTCAGAAAAAGGAGTCTTAGCCCAAGATGACTCCAAATGAAAAAGGTAAAGCAGGCATTATGGAAACAAAAAGAAGCAGCCACCATTGTTTCCATTGCCACAATATTGCATGGCATGGAAAGAAAGACTGCCCGTTCTTCCACCTTGTGCACTGAGCTTGATTCTTTTCTTTACCATGGAATTACAGATCAGCAACTGACAAAGTGGCTGAAGTTACAAAGCAAAATGCTTTGAGCTTTTCCAATGCTTGACGGTAGGGACCAATGAACGACTCTTTCTTTGCTTAGGAACATTGTGAGGCTAAATGTTTTGATGGGTATGGTTGAGCAGGGAGATTGTCAGTTTGGTACAGTTCTGTTGGATTGCTTTGACTGAAGCATGCCTACATAAGTGCGAGCCACCCACGAGTAGAAGAATAGAGACCCTCATGGTGATGGTTAAAATCAGGTACCCGAGTCTCCAACTAATCTGAGACTGGATTTACACGATTACCGTCAGTCCGATCAGGAAAAAGAGGAAATTGTAAAAGTAAAACCAATTGAAGAATTTCTGTCGTGTCCTTTCGTCATCTGCTGTTGAGCCATCAAACTGACCTGCACCAACCCCAATAATAGACCCTCTAAACCGTGAGCATGGGCAGCTACGTCTAGCAAGCCAAGAACCGCCAACAAGAAACTGAGTTGGCTGCTATAGCCCAGAATGGAAAACGCTATCCAATTCACGAAGAGTAAGCAGCCGAGGCAAGTGCACTCAAAGCTGATACAAACAAAAGAAGCCAGTACACTCAAAGCTGAGAAAACCAAGTTTTCTGCAATGTAAGACATTTGCTTTTGAGTTAGAGCTTCATAAGATATTTAACTTTTAAATGTAAGGAAGAAGGAACGTACCCTTCGTACAACAGGATTCCATGTCATACAACTATAGTCTACAGACAAATGTCCTTTCATTTCCCCAGCTGCTGTGTCATTCCCGCTGATGGAAGCTATTTATATCCGCAAAATTTCGACCATTCATTCACTGTATACCAGTTTTTTAATGGCATGTTCCTGCAATCTTTAGTCGAATACCTCTCTTTATACAGGCCACCATTTTATGCATTTTTCCAAACGCATCAAGAAGCAGCTTGAATTGCCACTGCCACTGCAAAAGCACCCACGAAGGGAAACAATGGTTTGGCCTAAATTCGAGAATTCATATTATTTGAAGTGATGGGCTTCACCAAAACCAGTTTGTAGTGTGGGTTGTGGATTCCATGTTGCCTTAAATCTAAGTTTTTGGCGTGCCACGGGAAGGCCTACGTGAAGGCGAAGGCGATGCGGCAGTGAAAATTGCCATTTTTTATTTTAAAAAATTCACGATTCTTTCTTGCTATTTTTCTCCTCCACATTTTCAGAGTCTCTCTCTCTCTCTCTCCATCATCTCCGTCCTCTTTTGCTATTCGAATCTCCAGCACGCCTTATGAATGATTTATTATCATTCACCTTGTTCTTTTTCCCCCAAAGCAAAAAAATAGGAATTGAATTAAAGAAAAGAAAAGTTACAAAACGGAGATAGAACTCAGAGCACGGTGTGCCACCGCATAGTCAGAATGCTTACTAGAGTATACATGAAGGACATCTAAATTCTCCAGGTGAAACTTAGTGAGCCTTAGGGTAAAACAAGACTGGAATCCGCCGAAAATTATGTATAATTCAACCAAAGCCTATGTAGAAAAACAGCCCGCAAAAGGGACGTGCATTGATAGCAAGAGTGGTGCTCATGGAAGTGGATGTGCAAGTGTTCATAAGATCAAAAGGCCAAGCCCAAATAATCCCAAAGAAGCCAACCAACTAAGGATTCACTAGAAAGAAGATAAGAAAATGATGGAGAAGATCATACAATCCTTCAAACAAAAAGGATCCCTTGTCAAGCTAAGGGAGCCATCAAGTCTTCAAGCAATGAATGACCAGTTGGAGGAACCAACAAGTAGTTAACAAAACAATAGAAACAAATCTATGAGTGAAGACTATGTAGAAGGGCCTAATCGAATCAAAACAACCTGGGAGAAATTTTAGGAACTAAAATTTCATAATTTGGATAGTCCAAATACTCGAACTCCTCTCCATTGTGCAAACTTGTTCCAATCCTTGGCAATCCATGGACAACCTACTGCCCCACGAAGCTATTGACCACAAGGGTATAGATGACAAAACGTTATTTTGGATGAAGAATTGCCCCACGTCAATGCCAAAATACAAAACCATATGGTGAATGGATTTCTCATTGATGAAGGCTCTTAAGTAAACATCATCTCTGAGGAAGTCTAAAGGAGACTCAAGCTGAAAAAAAATTGAAGAATTCTCTCTTCAAAATTCATATGGTCGATCAAAGGTTGGTGATGCCAAGGGGTATGCTTAGGGAACTCTGTATCAAATCAATGGAGCATACTTCATGGACACATTCATCATGGTCAAGATGGAGAATGAGCAACGATACCCCATGCTATTAGGACTACCATGGATGAAAGGTGCTATGGACTACACAATTGGGGATGTGACATCAGACACGACGAGAGCATGGTGAATACTGATTAAAAGCAATGTAAACCTAAATTCTTGGAGATGGAAGAGAAATACATCATGAAAATTAAAGATAAGCTACTAGCCCCAAACATCGTGTGCATTGCAATGATTGATGCAATCTAGGTAGCCACACCAAGATGCTAGTGGAAGACCAAAAACCCAACAAGCCCTTCCCAAAAGGCTTCAATGGGGATGAAGAGGGACAAAGGGCAGCCCGAGAAGGACTAGCCTATTGAATCAGCTGAGTTAATGGTAGTGGCCAAAATACAAAATGGCAAGCCATCTAAGAAATCAATGCAGGTTCACGAAAAAAATCAAAATTAATCCAAATCAACAAAGAACTACTTGATAAATTCCTTGAGAGAGCCCAAGAACTTTTCTTAGAGTATAAAGATGTATTAACATGGGAAAGCCAATTGGGAACAAAGGTACCGAATGGACCCCAACTATGCCAAGTTGGTGAAGTCCAAACTAGTAAGGGTAGGATTTATCTACTAGGTTGATCAAAGAATTGGTTGTTTCTGATTGTAATTGAGACAAAGAAAAAAGACAAGTTGAGAGTTTGCATTGACTACTAAAAGCTCAACAAACAAATGATCAAAGACCCATTCATTTTCATAGATAGCATCTTGGATCAAGTATTGGTGGGAAACAAGATGTATTCATTCATGGATGGATACAACGGGTACAAAAAAATCATGCAAGACAAAGAAGAGCAAGAGAATATGCCCTTCAATATCAAATAGGGAGCATACTCAAGCAAAGTGATGCCATTTGGGTTGAAGAATGCACTGGCCATGTTCCAAGAGTACTTCATAATGGATCCTTCTAAGAGCGCATTGATGCATTCTTAGCCATATTCTTGGATGATTTCTATAAAGAACATGCACTTAGAATGTCTATAAGATGTTTTAGAAGTGCCAAGAGACACAGATCTCCCTCATACCCTACATATGTGTTCTCTGTGTTCTCAAGAGTCTTGCTAGGAGACACAATCTCAAGCCTGGCATCATGACCCACTTCCCACAAGCATCCTACACGATTCACCTATTTTTACAGACCATTTGCGGGACATTGCTGTCTTTTCCCTTCCCTTTCCCTATAATACCATTCTTTAATGAGGAGATACGTCTCAAAATGTAGCATACGGAGGAACACAAGCTTCGTACATGCAAAATGTAGCACTGTCCACTGTTAGATGAGGAAGGAGTCATATGCTCCTAAGCTCTTGAAGACTTCTGACAATTTAAGATTCGTGTTCCAAAGCCTACCATGGACAAATACGTCGATGCCACCATGAAGAAGTCCTGCGTCAAAGAATCGACATGCTTTTTAGCGACAAGTTCTGGATTTTCCGTCTTTAACAGCTCAGCCAAAAGGTCTGTAGCTTGCAGCTGCGTTTTCCTGGCAGAATCTATTTTGTCTGCAAAAATAGTGAGTTATGAAACATCAGCTCGCACAAGGTGAATAGCGCAAAAGTGAAAGTTCAACAAGCCGGCTGGACGAAAAAACGCATTAAAAAATGAGTTACACTAGAGCACCTTTTTCTCCAGCTTGACAAACAAGCGAACAACGTTGAATGCTAGGGCGCCACTGAATGTTGGCTCGAAATTCATTGCACCCTGGACGTTTCCACTAGCCAGCATATAAGAGAACAGAAGCATTTATGACGCCCCAGCTGGATAAGTGCTTGAAGAGCACTCGAGAAAATACTTGAGCCAAACGTTTATTGAATTACATCGGCAACAACTTAAGACGAATCGACACATTTGCAGAAGATACCGAGACTAATAAAGCTTGGAAAATGAGGCGTGGTTAGAAGATCAACACAACGATGATGCACTAGTGACCTTGTGAAGAGACGGGAGTAGAGAAACGCGGCCGGCATTCAAGTTTGGTGCTTGCTGTTGTGTGCACTGACGCCAACCGCAGTATGGCGGCCATGATTAATTCTCGTACGGGGAGTGGTAGATGTTTACATCGGTCTTATTAGCGGTGAGGGTGCCTCTTTCTTGTTACCAAAAAGAGACTACTCGCACCCACGTGGAGGTAATGTTTGTTCCCTTATCAGCTCTTAATAATAAGCACCCACGCTGTACTGGTATGGTTGCGCTTCTCGATAATTTGTATCCCCTCGATTCTTGTCTCACCTTTTCATTGCTGTTTTCTGGAAATAGTTTATTATGGAAATGACGTGGTTTTAGTGGGGGTGAACAACATGGCGATTGGGGGATTCGTTGTACCAGTTTGTTGCTGTCCAAGTCCCCGGCTTGGGATTTCGCATGCATGCATGCTGCAATGACGCCATTTGATATGGCTCGTGCTTCCCACCACATGGCAATCTCCTCTTGGTGGCCAATTCCTAACCGCCCTCCTTCGTGTACGTTCTCTTTGCCCATGCCTTTGGATCTATGTGCCGGTACACATGTGTCTACCATGAAGAAACCATGTTTATGACGAAGTATTTCTCAGTCAGGAAGGAAACTGGGCAACCACATTGGTGGAAGGATGCACAGGGGTATGGGCGACGAACCTCCCAGGCCCATCTTTGCCTGTCTAAATCGGGAGACTTCCGCTTGGTTCTATAAGAAGAAGACATCTTCGACGATTGGTCCTTTTGGTTTGTGGCCTCGTGCTTGTTGCGTATCTTGTTTTGTGTCTGTGGTTCTTGCAAGAAAGCGTTTAGTACTATGGCGAGTGAATGTAAGGCGAGTTATGGAGATGGACCGAAAGGATCTAGGGATTCCATGGATACAAGTAGCAATGAATTTGAATTTCTTTGTTCTTTCTATTGGGATTCCGATTTCTTTATTCAAGCTTTGGCCTTTCTTGAAAGATTTGTAATTGGCCTTCTTATTCTTTCTTTTCAAGGTTGATGAGCATGGTGGAGATTAAAAAAGCATGTGTTGATGATGCGCGGTCTGTTCTTCGTGGTGATGATCTAACGTTGGCTACGAGCGTTGCTTGCTTTATGCACTCTATCTCTGAGATTTACACACCTCGACACTTTACTTGATGCCAATGTTACAGCTACTTGTTGATGTCATCATTTTTTTTTTGTTCTTAAGGCCGGTTGTTGTTCGATGTTCGTGATGGCCATGATAGCAGGATGTACTCAATCTTAAGGAGCTTTTATTGTCCTGAATTTTTTTGGGAAGTCGTTCTCGTAACGCAGACCTCAAGGACTCTTTGTTCTTCTAATTTTTATCAGGATGTGGTTTTCGTTGAGCAGAGGAAGTCGATGAATCTAAGGTGGACAAGCCCAATATTTTGTGTGCATAGTAGCATGATTTAAAAATCGTAAATGCTATTGCTGGTATAGGCTCTTGTTTTACTTCTTTTCCTTTCTTTGGCAATGAAGAGGCAGCAGACCAAATGTCTGTGAATACTATGGCTTCTCCTATCCTATTCGATTATCCTATTCGATTTGAGTGGAACGTCATCAATCAAATTTGTATCCATTGGGCTCGCATGCACTCCCGATTTACTGAGAAGGAGTGATTTGGTGTTTCATCCACCCCCGCTAACCTCTTCGGTTAATAGGCTTATGAATGCATGTTGGGCTCACATTTGGATCAACAACACTATCTTTTACTTGTTCATCGTTGGTATCCGCGATTTGTTGTTGTCAATAGAATGCAAAGGATTAGGGGAGTTTGTTAGGCTGTCTTGACAAGTATTAGAGACTTACGGTCGACATTTGCACGTCTCGAAGGCTAAATTCGATGTGCAATTGTCCAATTCTTGCGCTTTGTAGTTTTTTAACTGTCACGTGCTCATTGCATCTTCTAGCAGACATCCTTGTGGATGCATAAGTTATCAAGCCATCAAGTGCTAGGGCGAAAAAAAATACACTCAAAGTCTATGCAAGATACAGTGTAGTGCCTATCATCCGCTCTCCTTATCATGGGCTAGTGGGTATCTATTTTTGTAACTGTCGTCTCTTTTTACCCAAATGCAGGTTCCGAGGGTGTTAGTCACCTACAGTCGTGTCGTTGCTCGTTGTAGCATAGGTGTTCACAAGTGTAGCATAGGTCCTCGAGTCGTCTTCCTGTGAGAGGTGTAGGCTAAAGCGTGGAAAGCAGATCTCATGTGCGCGTGAATGAGAAAGAGAGCTTGATCATAACGATTGGTGGAGGCTCTTGCCCCCACAGGAGTTCAAGGGTTTAGAAGGGGATTTTAGGGTTTGAAAGTGGGACAGGGTTGAGAGAGCTAACTAGGAATTCCAGGGTTCAGAGGGGGTTGTAGGATTTAGGAGGAGTCCAAGGTTGAGGAGTGGAGAGCTAGTCTCCTTTGCGGATTTGAGGGTTAAGGGTTGAGGAAGAGGGAGGAAGGAGGAGGAAGGAGGAAGGAGGAGGAAGAGGGAGGGAGGAGGAGGAGGGAGGAGAAGGAGGAGGAGGAGGGAAGAAGGAGGAGGAAGGAAAAGGAGATGGGAGGAGGAGGAGGAAGGAGGAGGAGGAGGAGAGGGGAGGAGGAGATAGAGGAGAAGGATGAGGGAGGAGGAGGAAGAGGAGCGAGAAAGGAGGAGGAAGAAGGAGGAGAAGGGAGTACAAGGGTAGAGAGTGCAAAGGTAAGGGCATGCTAGAACACAATAGTGTAAGAGAGCATGGATGCAATGGAGATCAATCGCATGAACACAATAGTGAGCTTGAACACTGAACCCCAAAGAGTGGAAACTTCATTCCATTGAGAGATATTTATACATGTTGGTCTCTACACAATCTTTAGGTACCTCCGTGGTGGGACCTCTTTTGTAGGAGACCTTTTAGACAGAAGTCCCTCCACTTTTGGGGGGAACCTTTTGGGTCTCCACACAAAGTGGGGGGACCTTTTGGGTCTTTACACAAAGTGGAGGGACCTTTTGGATCTCTATACAAAGTGGAGGGACCTTTTGGGTCTCTACACAAAGTGGGGGCACTTTTTGGGTCTCTACACAAGTTGGAGGGACCTCCGAAAGTGTAGGCTTGTAGTCTTTCTCTCTCTAGATCCTGATTTTGCAAGTATGATTAAATCTTTTCTAGAGAGGATTTTGGCTCTCCTCATCCTTTAAGATTTATCATACCATCTTTCAAGCTCAAGATATTACAAGCCTCGCTTTGCCACTACTCTACACACATAATGCTCTCATATTTGTTGTCCTAGACGCACTTCTGGCCCTTGTTGCCATAGGGTTAACAACTCCCCTGGACCGATTTGATGACCCGTCCTCGGGTTATGGTTGGGTCTGCAAACGATGTTGTGATACAGTTGTCTTTACCCAACGAGTATGGTAAAGATGGCAACATTGATAGATGGAGCAAGCTTCTTATCGAACACACATAACGCCCTTGAAGAGATATGGCCCTTTGAAAGAGGCGACTTGTTGTTTGAGCATCTATCTGTTGATTTGGATTGAAGCTGAGGTTGGGCAAATGGTGAGGGACACCTCCAAGATGACTGCTAAGGCTTCACTGTATCTTGCACTTTCCTTGAGTGTTTTGTCATAACTGCTTTGCATAATTGATGCATGTATGTCCAAGGCTCTGATGAGTGTTTCCTGGCTTGTCCATTTGATTTTAGAGTTTCTAGTGATTAAAGGCCAATTGCGAGGAGCATCTGCATTATCTGGATTATGATGATTGGCATCCCACCGGTAGCGACGGGGCACTGCATCAAATGTGGGATGCGTGCGAAAGGAAGATGAAGCCTACACGTATTCAAGGAGGTACTCTTCATTGAGCAACTTTGGTCTAGTGAGTGCTCATGATACAATCCAGTCCTAACTATGGAATACTTAGGGCCCCCAAATCTCAATTATTGTCAGGAATGGCCTGCATGTTGATGGAGTAATGCTTCAGTTGGGCTCCCGTTTATTGTTGTTGTGAACTAGACTCCATCCAGTGTTTCTAGTAGCATAGCTCTAATGGGATTCTTTTTTTTGACTCTATAAGGTCCTTGACCTAGAAATTTGAGCTTGCCCTTATGGACTTTGGTATTGTACAATAAAACCAATTCACCTTTCTTGATGTCTTTGTCTCTGAGGTTTCTATCAAACCATGCCTTCCTTCTTTGTTTTTCTATTGTCATGGCATGGTAGGCAACTAATCTGGTTTCTATATGCTTCTCTAATTGGTAGATTCTTTCTTTTAGCGATGCATGATCTCCCATACATTCTTATACTGCTATGCATAGACTAGGTATCACAAATTCTAGTGGGACCACAGCTTCAAGGCCGTACACCAATTAAAAAGATGCATTTCATGTACTGACCTTGAGTGTGGTTCTGTATGCCCATAAGGCTACATTTAGTTTCTCTGCCCAATCAAAACGCTTTGGCTCTACTACCTTGGTGAGAACAATACATAGAATTTTGTAGGTGGATTCGGCTTGTCCATTCCCTTGGGGATAGTAAGGTGTGCTCTTTTTATGGATCACCATAAAGCCAGACAAGAGTTCTTGGATGACCTCATTGACAAAATGTGTGCCTCTATTTGACATAATTTCGATGGGACATCCACATTGGGTGATCACATTCTCGTACAAGAACCTTGCTATGCTTCTGGCATCTGCCTTTCTGACGGCTTTAGCTTCAGCCCACTTAGTAAAGTAATCAGTGGGGCCACAATAATGTAGTGTGCCTATGTTCCTTTTGCTGCTGGATGGATGGGAACCACAAAATCAATCCCCCATTTTTCAAAGGGTTTTTGTGCAACGACTGTTGTTAGGGGATTGAAGTCTTTGTGTTGTGGTTTAGAAGTTCGTTGGCATACATCATAGCTTTTGACATATTCATAGGCATCTGACCAAAGTGTTGGCCACGAGTATCCTGCGAAAAGTGCTTTTCTTGCTGTTGCTTCCCCTTAGAAATGTCCACTTGCAATTCCTTTGTGTGCTTCACTAAGGATTGGCATGATCTCATGTGGCATCACACATCTCCTTAAAACCTGGTCCACACTCCCTACTGCATAATTGAAACCATCAGTACATACATGAAAGTCTATGTTCCAATTTGGTGCCATTAGAACAAGGGCTGTGATCAATCTCCACTTGAGGGTTTCGAATGCTTGTTCGCATTCATCTATCTAGATGAAGTTGACTAGGAGCTTATATAGGGGCCTTGCAATCATGGCATACCTCAATATGAATCTTTTATAGTATCCGGCATGTCCCATGAAGACTTGGATTCCCTTGGCATTTAGCAGGGGGGAAGTTCCATGATGATCTTTATTTTTTCCATGTTAGTTGCAATCCCATGTCGAGAGACTATGTGTCCTAAGACTACTCCATGTGTGACCAAGAATTGGCATTTTAGAGGATTCAAAGAGATTCCATACTCCCTGCATTTTTTAAGGACTTCTTCAAGGCATTTCAAGTGATCCTTTTTTCTTGAGTGTACGCACAAGTCATCGAGGAAGACTTATAGGAACTTATTGAGAAATTCCTTGATGGCAGTACACGTTACCCTTTGAAAAGTAGATGGGGCATTGCATAAGCCGAATGGCATGACTCTACATGCAAAAATGCCCCATTCTATAGCAAACGCTATCTTTGCTTGATCTTAAGGTGCAATTTGTACTTGGTTGTACCCGTTGAACCCATCCAAGAAGCTGTACACTTCAAATCCTGCTACCCTTTCTAAATTTGTTTCAATTAATGGTAGGGGATAATGATCTCTGATTGTTGCTACATTGACATTCTTGAGATTCACACATATTCTGAGCCTGTTTAGTGTTGGAATACTGAAAGGAAAGAGTAGAGTGGACACAAAATCAGAATACTTGCTTGTAGAATGAAGAAGAAAGAGGTCCTTAAGTAGGCACCTCATACAAGGTCACTGACATCACTGATGACCTCAGAGCTCCACAATCATCTCCTTAATCTGCTCCTAGATTCACTCAATCATCCTATGTGGCTCTCCACCACCTAACTGTGCTTATGGGCACCTAACTGTGCCTCTAGCACTCACACATAGAAACATAAGGTGTGCCTGAGGCATACACCTTGAGATATCCCAACAAACCCCCCCTCAAGGAAATGCCTCAAGCTATGTCAAGGATACATCAAGTCTCATAGTTTCTCATGCCATCTCATGGTGGTCAAGGATAAATCTATGGCTAGGTTCTCATGCTAGCAAGGGTTCCCTTGGGTGTAAGGTAAACAGAAAGGGATACAAACAGACCTTCCAATGGTTATCTCCCCTACATGTACATGCACACAATGTCTGTAGGAGGTACCATGGAACAAAACATACACATGGCCTACATCATAAGGTGACCAGAGGTGTTTACAAAACACACAAAAACACAATAGTTTATTTTCATTCATTTTGGAGGACTATCCAGGCTGAGTACCTTGACATAAAAAGAGAGATCTGGAGCATACATAGAGATGATTTAAAATGCATAATCTTCAAAGGATGCCTCATCTTGTGGAGGTTCATTCACTGTAAGTAGATTTGCATTTTCTGTCTTTGCTTTGGCTTTGCAAAACTTCTCACTATGGTTGTTTTTGCCACAGTGCTTGCATGGATTAACTTTGAAGCAGTCCTTTGAAAGGTGATTTGTCTTTCCACAGTGATTGCAAGGAGAATACTTGCCCTTCTGGAATTTCATAACATAAGCAGTGTCATTGCCTTTCCTTAGCTCCATGTGTCTTTCTTCTTCTTGGAGAGCTGAGATAATGCCTTCAAGGTTTGGATTGGGAAGATTCTTCAAAGTGCTAACAATGTGATCAAAACTTTCAGGCATACTCTTAAGTAGCACTGCCATAGCATCATCAGGGGTGATAGGAGAGTTGATAGAAGCTAACTGAGTCATAAGACTCCGCATATAGTTGACATGAGCAGCTAAAGTAGTATCACTTGCCATCTTTAATTCAAAGAAAGAGATTTTAAGTGATAGTTTAGATATGTGAGAGCTTGCACCAAAAATCATGTCTAGCTTATGCCAAGCTTCCGAAGGAGACTCCAAGTCAGAGATATGATGTATGTAATCATCACCCAAAGCTAAAGCAATTATACCATATGCTTTGCTGGATCCCTTGCTGGTCGTGTCGGTGTTGAGGATTCTCCAGCATTGGAGGCTGTAGAAGAAGCGGTAGGAGTAGGTTTGACAAGTCCCCATAAGTTCTCCCGCATCAATGCAAATTTCACCTTCATTTGCCATGTATGGAAGCCCTTTCCATTGAACTTCTCAAGATTATATATGGTAGCCATGAGAGGGTCTAACCCAGATATTGGGCAGTGTCTATCTCTCTTACAAGGCAAAAATAACTGAAAGACTTCCAAAATATGAGCACTTGATGTAGCAAATAGTAGTGACTAGATTTCAAACAATGATGCTTCTTTTTTCATGCTTCATAGAAGTGGATGAAATAAACACTTTCCAATCAAAACCAGGTCTAGCAAGTCAAAACAAAACTAAAGCCACACTTGTACTGAAGTTATTGAAAGCTTCAAAAAACCAGAAATGCTAGAGTAGCATTTTATGTAGCATCATCTTCAAAAACTTGTCCAAAACTGTCAAAACTGAAAAGCTGAACTTGGAGGGCTTGTAGCTCACTCTTCAAAGCAAGGAAAAGAGGGCTTTCTAAAGCAAAAGAAAGCTCATATACCAGAGAAGGTCCAGCACAGAGGTTGGACGAAATGGTGCGCACTTTTGCCCGGGAGAGTTGCTACAGGCTGAAACTGAGTTTTGACAATTTCTCCCTCGTTACTAAACCAAATGACCTGAAAAATGGCTCAAAATCTTCGTCTTGAGGTCGCCCATCTACTCCTAAAAGGGCTCAGGCAATGGCGGAGTAGGCAGGGAGTATTGAGCAACAGAAGAAATTCGCTGTTTGGAGAATGGCAGCCACCACAGACGTTTTTTCTTCAATTTGCAGGTGGAAGTTTGCCCATACTAGAGGAGTTTCCAGCTCAGAGGGTTTGGGCAATGGTCATTTGTAGGTGGAGAACCAAGCTCTCTAAGATTTTGGGAAGAAGGAGGAAGATAGGGAAGAAGAAGATGAAGAAGAAGATGATGATGTGGCAGAAATGGGCTCAAGGGGGATCAAAGGGCTCTGATACCATGTTGGAATACTGAAAGGAAAGAGTAGAGTGGACACAAAATCAGAATACTTGCTTGTAGAATGAAGAAGAAAGAGGTCCTTAAGTAGGCACCTCATACAAGGTCACTGACATCACTGATGACCTCAGAGCTCCACAATCATCTCCTTAATCTGCTCCTAGATTCACTCAATCATCCTATGTGGCTCTCCACCACCTAACTGTGCTTATGGGCACCTAACTATGCCTCTAGCACTCACACATAGAAACATAAGGTGTGCCTGAGGCATACACCTTGAGATATCCCAACAACATAGAAACATAAGGTGTGCCTGAGGCATACACCTTGAGATATTCTGAGCCTGTTTAGCCCCACTAATTTTTTTTTAAAGCTTCTGTTAATCGTCGCTATATAGCGATGTTTACTAGTGTCGCTATATAGCGACATTTACTAGTTTCGCTATATAGCGACATTTATATAGTGAGCATTCTTTTTCGATGCTAATAGCAATGTAAATACCGACCTTTGCGCCCGTTAAAAAAAAACTTTTTAGTGTAAAAAAGGTCGGTATTTTCATCGAAAAAGGGCCTGTTCCTTGTAGTGCAAAGAACCTTCATAGCATTCAAAAATGCAAACAAAGGCCTTTACCAAATGAATCATATTACTCGTTACTAAGAAAAGGAACTTTGACCAAAGAATCAGACTAGAAGATGTTCTCCTAAAGGAAAGAATACACCCAGAAACACATTTTTGCTTATTTATATCGAGAGATGTGGGGTCAGGAAAACTTTAATGGCACTGGCAATTGCAGAGGCACTGCATCATTGCTATTCGCACAAGGACACAATAGACATTGACCTCCCAAAGGCATTACTGTTGGTGTACACCGGCAAAGCAATAAGAACAATAGGTGGAAGCACAATATGTACAGCTCTTCACTTACCTTTACTGACAAGCACTTACACAAGTCTTTCATCGGACAAACTACAAAGTTTATTTGCATAATACCAAAACATCGAACTGGTAGTGATCGATGAGATTTTGCTACTTGGGCTGAACACCTTTCTTGCAGCAGCAGACATGAGAATGCACAAAATAAACCATGACCATGACGAACCCTTTAGTGGTGTGGATGTCCTCCTCTGTGGTATCCTTTGTTAAGCAAGCTCAATAAAAGACTCTTGGATCTTTAGTGGACACTAAAAAACATCTATGCTTGGTTACTTTTGGAGATCACACGTCCATAATTATGAGCTAAAAGAACCATTGCACTAAGAAAATATGCAATTCCTGAACCTACTGAACAAGATTCGTACAGGATCACAAATTGATACTGATATTGACATTCTAAACGCAACACACTTAAAAGAACCACCAAACAAAGATACTATCCTACATATGTTTTCACAAACTCTGCAAAAGACAAGCACAATGACTACATCTTCAACAAACTACCTAGTCAACCACACGTACTCAAAGCAATCAACCTAAACAAAGAAGCTGCAGCAAAACCATAACAATCCTGAGCGACTATAGGAAAACATGTGGACTTACAATGAGCTCAAACTTAAACCATGTAAGGTCATCAAAATATGTTTAGGAAATATTGACATCGAAGATGGCATTGTAAATGGCACGGATGGCATCTTCAAAGGCTCTAATACCAACACAAAACCATATCTTGTGTGGATGTACTTAAATGATAACAACACAGGTGCAAAGGCCCAATATGAGAACAAGCACGTGTACAATGATGAGATACCAAGATCGTTAACACTGATATTACAAATAATCTAACTGTGAGTTTCAAATTGGCATTAACCAACTCAATACAATAACAAGACTGCAATTCCCAATCTAGGCTATAGTTGCCAAAAAAATCCACCACTCGTAAGGCCTAACCATGGAAGCACTTGCGTTTGACCCCACAGGTACTTTCCAACATGTGTGTAGAGATTGTGGAGTTAGGCATGCATGCATGGACTGCCCACTTAGAGCAAAATCTCAACCGCCTCATGAAGTGAAGCCAGATGTACCCCTTGGAATAATTGGCATTCAGAGTCACAGTGTGGCAACACCAAGTGTTGCATCTCAACCAATACTGGTGATAGCAAGGAAGTAGAAGGAAGCAGCACAAACAAAACTAATTTTTGCTCAGAAAGTAAGAAGTCCAAAGGCCACACTCTAGTCCTAGAACAAAGTTTTGTAACATCAAGTACATCTTCCCCCATTGCTCTTCAAGAAGCAAAGGAAGTCTACCCCAATGCCAAAGTGGAGAAAGCTCGGTATCAAGCCTTGAAGGAATGGGTAAGACATGAATAGGAAAAAGTTGAGGGAGACCAAAGAGCAACAATTGAAAGCAAGGAAGCAACATTGCATAGCATCGACACAATGGTTGAAACTTGAAGCCACCACTAACCCAAGAGTAATGGATCTACATGCAATTCATCCCCAATTGGATGGAACCACCCTAGCCAGCTTAAGCAGCTACCCTGTCATGATGCCAATTGGAACCTTATTGAGAAATTGTCCTACCATGTGGGAAACTTTCAAGGGTTGGATAGAATTGGCACAGTGTTTCCCACCACTTGAAAAGGAAGAAAAGGATATATTAGTAAAATTTGGTACTTGGGATGACATAAAAAACGTAACCATCCCCCTAGAGCATGAAGCCTTTGGCCAATACCGTGTAATAGCCTTTGGCTGATACCTTGTAATAGTGGACGGTGGGGTAGGTGTCAACATTCTCGCAAAGAATTTGTATGAAGAATAATGACCCCACCAATGAGGAATGAGGAATGCCCACCAATGACCCTATCAAACAAATCCAAAGTATGGTGACCATGTCTATGAAGAACTAGAAAAATTATTGAATGCCAATTTATTTAAAAAATCAAGCACACCAACTAGGTGTCACCAATTGTGATTGTCCCAAAACCCAAAACCCTAAATCCTACATGCGAGTTCTACATGCAAGTTCTACATACGATTCCTACATGCAACTCCTACATGTCAGTTCTACATGCGAGTTCTACATGCAAGTTCTCCATATGATTCCTACATGCAACTCCTACATGCAACTTCTATATGCAAGTTCTACATGTAGAGAGAGAATGTTGTACAATTCCTTCATGCAGAGAGAGAAGCTCTCCAACTTGTATAAATACCACATATTGGAATGAAGTCCACATTCTTTGGGGCATTGTGTTGAGTTCTACTTTGGTATTCCAAGCAATTGTCTCAAGTTTCCATGCTTCCTTGCACTCCACATCCAAAAGCATGTCCTAACCTTGCAACTCCTCCTCCCCTCTCCTCCAACCTTGCAACCCATCCTCTCCCTCTCCAACCTTGCAACCCATCCTCTCCCCCTCCTCCTCCCTCCTCCTCCTCCCTTCTCCTCCTCCCCCTCCCTCCTCCTTTCTTCTCCTCCTCTCTCTTCCTCCCCTTCTCCTTCCTCCTTCTCCCTCCTCCCCCTCCTCCTCCCTCCTCTCTCTTCTTTCCCCCATGCTCTTACACCTTCTTCCTCTCCCACTCCTATGCTCCCCCTAAACCCTTAGTTCCTCAACCCTTAACCTCCATGATCTACAAGGGAGACGAGTTCTCCACCATGTACTCTACCCTTAACCTTGGAACCTCTTTTAAACTCTGGAACCTCTCTCTAAACCTTGGAACCTCTCTCTAAACCTTGGACCTCCTTCTAACCCTGGAACCTCTTCTAAACCTTGGAACCTCCTTCTAGACCCTAGAACCTCCGTCTAACCCTTAAACTCCTCCTAAACCCTGCAACCCCCAATGAAGACGAAATCCTTCATTACCTCAACCATGATGATACATGTTCTTTTTACACATGCATGCACTATGTTTGCTTACCACACTTAAGCCTACGTCTCTCATTGAAACATGACTCGAGGTCCTAAGCTACACGTATACTACAAATGACAACCCCGATATATCTATAGGTGACAAAAAGCCTCGGAACCCTGCATACTGAGGATACCTGCTCTTCCCATGGAAGCTGTGGGAAAGAACCAACATTTGGTGCCACTGCCGGGGAGACTAGCGTCTCAAGTAATGAAGTAAACATACGCAGGTATGTGTAAAAAACAAACTACTTCGAACACTCATGAACATATCACTCAAGAGCTAGGAGAGCTAAAAATTTTCCAACTCAAGTAAAAAATAAGAATAGTTTTCTAGCTGAAACTCTTCGTTATCAGTTTAGGAAAATGCATGTTTTTTGGAAAAACAGCACCTTAAGGGATAAATCAGACCATGTGATGGTTGTCAGAGAGTAGAGCTTGAAATTCTGAACATTTCTCATTTTTACGGAAGCACATTTTGACACAACCACCAAAAGTTATGGGAAATCAATGATTAAAGGTTCTAAATGCCATAACCCAGAAGAAAAATTAAAACCATCTCCCTAGTCAAACTTGGACAAATTCAAGGTGCATGTGTTTGACTAAATCCACATCTCCCCCTCCTTCCCTATAAAAGAATATCCATCCCTCTCATACTTTTTCTTTCACATCTTGCCTCCATCCTCTTCCCCATTCCGAGCCCTACGCAAGACACTCCTCCCTCTCCATCAACAACCACCCTACTCCCATTCTCACATGGTAAGTTATTTCAAGCCCATCTTGCAGCGATAACCTAGCCATCCACCCACCGTCCATTGGTCCTCGACAATCCCATTACATCGAGAAAGACTTGGAGAGCGTTTAGGTGACCATCTCTTCCTCCCTTCTGATTTCCATCAAAGTTTTCCGTTTTCCAACAAAGTTTTCCATTTTTCGTCAAAGTTTTCCATCCGTCAAGTTTTTTCTTTTTTCTTTTTTCCCTCTCCCCCTCCTCCATCTCCCCCTCCACCTCCCCCCCATCTCCACCACAACTTTCCCCCCCTTCCTCCCCCATCCCCCCCCCCCCCCTCCATCTCCACTAGCCCTTTCCCCCCCCCCCCCCCATCCCTCCACCACCACCCTTTCTTCCCCCCCCCCCCCCCCCCCAACCCCCCTCCTCCATCTCCACCTCCCCCCCTTCCATTGTGAAGATAGTGGGAGAGAGGGAAGGATCTCACTTGCAGCTTTCTCACATACACAATGGGGGAATACACACACAGGTGGAGGCTGAAAATAGTTTTCCTCTTCTTAGTTGTGAAAGCCAAAAGAACTCTAGTACAAAGAAAATAGAAGAACCCTATATGTGGGTCTCAAACCAAACTCAACTAACTAAGGTGGCATACTACCTGAGCCACGAACTAGAGTAGATAAGGATAGCTGTCATCCAGCTATTATTCGTGGGCGGTGTACCAACCGCATTTGCAGCTAACAAGTCGGTGACATAAATACACAACGGTCACCCTGGCATATCACGAGTGGAGCTCGATATCTCAACACTCCCCCTCGAGCCCAATCCCAATTCTTGCACACCAAGCAGGTGTCTGAACTTGCGCAGCTTCTCTGCGCCCAATGCCTTCGTGAATATGTCAGTGACCTGATCCTCTGTGCTGACATAAACTAGATCAATAAGACCTAGTAAAACCTTCTCCCGCACATAGTGATAATGCACCTCAATGTGCTTTGTCCTAGCATGATAGACTGGGTTATTTGCCAAGTGTATACTTCTCATGTTGTCACAATAAATGACAACCGGCCCACTGATGCATATCATAAAGTAGCTTATGCAACCAAGCTACCTCACATGCAGCCATTGCTGCACCCCTGTACTCAGCCTCTGTGCTCGACAAGGCAACTGTAGGCTGTTTCTTGCTGCTCCAAGTGACTGCAGCACTCCCAAAAGAGAACACATATCCACTGGTAGATCGTCTATCAGAAGTACTACCAGCCCAATCAGCATCAGTGTATCCATGCAACTGTATCTGAACCCCAGCCTCCTAAAATAGTCCATACTGTAATGTGGACTTCACATACCTGAGTATGCGTCTAGCCGCATCCAAATGCGGTTTCCTTGGAGCTTGCATAAACTGACTTACCAATCCAACAGCATAGCTTAAATCTGGCCTGGTAATAGTCATATAAATCAAACTTCCTACTATGCATCTGTACATAGTAGGGTCTTCCAGAAGCTCACCTGCATCTGTGCTCAGCTTCACATTCTGCTCCAAAGGAACTGAAATAGGCTTACAGCCTATCATCCCATATTTGGACAGCATGTCCAATCCATACTGCCTCTGCAAGAGCTATATCCCACTTGGTGATCTAATCACCTCAATGCCCAAGAAATAATGCAGCTCTCCCAAATCCTTCATCTCAAACTTCTGCTTCAATAGCATTTTCACATGAAGGATATCTTCATCACTATCACCTGTGATGATCAAATCATCAACATAAATGACAAGCAGCATTATCCCTTTCTCTATTTTTCTCACATAGAGTGAGAAATCTGCCTTGGAAATCTGAAAGCCAATAGTGACAAGATACTATCCTATCTTGTCAGACCATGCTCTAGGTGCTTGCTTCAATCCATACAAGGCTTTCTTCCTGCAAACAAACTCAGGATGAATAGCATGAACATAACCTGCTGTGGCTGCTCCATAAAGACCTCTTCTTGCAAATCACCATGCAAGAAGGCATTCTTTACATCCATCTGATGTAAAGACCATCCCTTTGATGTAGCCATAGCAATGACTGCTCTTACAGTTGCCATCCTTGCAACCAGACTGAATGTTTCTTCATAATCAATGCCATATGTCTGTGCATACCCCTTGACAACTAATCTTGTGTTGTATCTATTCACAGAACCATCTGCATTGTGCTTGATCTTATAAACCCACTTACAGCCAATTGCATTCTTGTTTTTAGGCAAAGGCACCAATTCCCATGTAGCATTTGCTTCCAAGGCATCCATTTCTTCATCCATGGCTTTCTCCCATGTTTCATTTCCCATGGCTTGCTCAAAAGAAGTGGATTCTGGTTCTTGTATCACTTTGACCATATAGGCATAGTGAATGGCTATAAATCCATCATATTTCAGCCTATCCACAGGATACCTAGCTCTGGTAGACCTGCGCAAAATAGGCTCACTTCCAGGTGCTCTCAAAACATCCCTGGTCTTCCTTACTCCAGGTGTAACAGCAAAAGGAATACCCAACTCATCATCAATGCTCTGTTTTGAGCCACTGGATTCACCATCCACATAAGAGTGACCTGCATTCACATCAAACATGGGCTGATCTACCTTCTCTTTTCCTTTTCGTGATACCTGCATACCACTATCTGCATTGCTTTGAGGAGATTCTCTTGATCTCAATCTACTTGTCCATGGCGAAGTATGTGATCCACTGCTAGAGGACACTATAGGTCCACTAATATTTTGTGATTGCTGCTGTGAATTCTGTGCAACATTACCATTTTGTGCATCTACATCAATCATCACATTTACTGGTTTATACCAGCTGCTCATCTCATCAAAAACAACATCTCTGCTCACTGCAAACTTATGAGTAGAAGGGTTATAGCATCTATACCCTTTCTCCTGCAGAGAGTAACCAATAAAGATGCACTTCTCAGCTTTTGGATCCAACTTGGACCTCAACTCATCTGGCACATGAACATAGGCAATGCAACTAAAAGATTTCAAATGAGAAATGTCTGGTTTCCTACTAGTATACATCTCCTTTGGCGTCATGCCATGCATATCTGCAGTGGGAGTCCTGTTCATTATGTAAAGTGCTGTAGCAACTGCTTCAGCCCAATAATAATTTAGTAGATCTTTTTCATTTAGCATGGCCCGAGATACCTCTCCAATATGCCTGTTTTTCCTTTCTGCAAGTCCATTTTGCTGTGGGGTATGACTGCATGAATATTGTTGCTTTATGCCATGCTTCTACAGGAACCTTGCAAACTCATTTGAGAGGTACTCTCCCCCTCCATCTGACCTTAGGCATTTTATTTGCTGGCCTGTTTCTTTTTCAACCATAGCTTTAAGAGCTTTGAAGTGCCCAAACACTTCACTTTTCTTTTTCATAAAATACACCCAAACTTTTCTGCTGAAGTCATCAATGAAAGTGACAAAATAGTGATAGCCTCCAATAGATGTAGCTTTAGTAGTCCACACATCATAGTGGATTAATTCTAATGGCTTTTTACTCTCTTGACCATGCCTAAGAAATGGTTTCCTTGCCTGTTTTCCAAATTGACAGGCTTCACAAACCTTATGCATTTCTGCAACCTTGAATTTAGGCAATCCTGCAACAATATTTTGGGCTTGCATTGATTTAGGTCACTGTATATTAACATGACCAATGCGTTTATGCCAGATATCAATATTTGCAACTACACCGGTCCCATGTGCAAACATAGCTGCACTCAATTCAAGCATGTCCACATCCAACATAAACATCCTGCCCTTCTTCTTTCCTTTTGCTATCAAGCGACTGTTATTTTTCATATCCTCAACAAAGCATCCATGAGGATTAAATCTGACCTGCAAGCCCTGCTCAACCATTTGACCAACAGAAACCAGGTTCTTGGTGATGTTTGAGACATGAAATACATCAGACAGGTATTTCTTTTTCCCATCCTGCATAGACAAAGGAATTTTACCAATCCGCACAAGAGGATGTGCAGTATCATCACCAGTCTCCACAAATCCTGGTTTTTCCATTTTCCTTGAATACTGCATCCACTCTGCATGACCTGTCATGTGGTTTGACGCACCTGAGTCAACATACCACACATCATTTCGTTCTTCTGCACTTGTCACAGAATTGGTCATGTGCTGCACCATAGATAGATGCTCATTTTTGTCATCGCACTGTCTACTGGAAGATGCATAATTGCCTTGCTGCAATTTTCCATTCATAATGTCATTCTGCTTTTTGTAGCAGTCCTTAGCCATATGACCCATTTTACCACAGTAGTAGCATTCAACATTGTTGTTTGCATTTTGGCCTTCCTGCCATCCACCATGGCCTCTTTGGCTCCCCCTGCCTCTAGAGTTACCACGTCCTCCTCCATAGGTCTGGTTTTCTTGAGTTTGCTGCATATTCTGATTTCTATCATGGCCTGTAGATCAGCCTCCTCTACCTCTGCCTCTACCTCTTCCAGCATTTGAGTAGAAGATAGTTTCTTTTGAAGTTCCTCCTGAAGAAGATGCACCCCCATTTCTCTGTTCTTCAGAAATTAGAAGAGCAAACAACTCTTCAAAATCAGGAAATTTTTCACGGACGGCAATGGATGTCCGGAACTGTGCATAATCCTTTCCTAGACCATTCAAGGTCATAGAAACTAGATCATCATCTTCCACTAGTGACCCAATGGAAGCAAGTGCATCTGCAATTTTCTTCACCTTCATGTGGTACTCATTTATGCTCAAATTTTCTCTCTGCACATTGTGCAACTCCTGTTGGAGCTGCATTTTCCTGGCTTGCGTATTTGTGCTGTACATTTTTGCCAAAGTATCCCATGCCTCCTTTGGCGTACTTGCATCCTGAATATGCACAATCATAGAATCCGAAATACTGATAGACAGCCAGTACATAACTTTTCTGGCTCTCTCATGTTATCCTTTAAATGCCTGCATTTCCTGTTGATTGGGAACATCAGGAAGAACTGGTTCTTCATTTCCTGTAATGAACTCCCAATAGCCTTTTCCCATAAGGAAATTCATCATTCTAAACTTCCATGCCTGGAAGTTGTTCTTGTCAAGCTTTTCAGTGACAATCTGTGAAAGAGAATCAGATGCCATTACAGAACACTGCAAAATATTCTGATATTGCGAGAAACATAGCTTTTGCCTCACACGGGCAGATCTGCAAAACTGATGAAAGTGGTATTTGACCACACAGTCACTTCCTAGTGACGATTTTGCATCAACAGGCAACAAGCATGATTTTGCAACTTCCAATATCTCTGCACATAGGCATACGATGCAATTTTTGCGGCAACTTTTCACCGACCAACCGAGCAGTGGTCGCAAGCAAAAACAGGGCCTTTTTCTAAGTGCCTGCGAAGAACTTCTGCTTTCAAAACGGGCCCCGAAATGGCCTCGAATCAGAAAAATAAAGTTACCAAGGGCTTCGCCCAGTCCCGCAGCAGATACTACCCTCTCGCCACACCACGAAGGGTGTCTCAATCTGAGACAGTGCACTCTTGCACTTCTGGCTGTGCTACCTGCAAAGATTTGCTCCCAAACTCGAAATAGGAAAGCAACACTGGTCCTCTTACCAGGACACCACGAACTTGGTTTGCTTTCTTGAGCTCCTTACCACGAACAAGGCTCTGATACCATGTGAAGATAGTGGGAGAGAGGGAAGGAGTCTCACTTGTGGCTTTCTCACATACACAATGGGGGAATACACACACAGGTGGAGGCTGAAAATAGTTTTCCTCTTCTTAGTTGTGAAAGCCAAAAGAACTCTAGTACAAAGAAAATAGAAAAACCCTATATGTGGGTCTCAAACCGAACTCAACTAACTAAGGTGGCATACTAACTGAGCCACGAACTAGAGTAGATAAGGATAGCTGTCATCCAGCTATTATTTGTGGGCAGTGTACCAACCGCCATCTGCAGCTAACAAGTCAGTGACATAAATACACAACGGTCACCCTGGCATATCACGAGTGGAGCTTGATATCTCAACATTCATCTCCTCCATCTCCCCCTCCACCACCACCCCCATTCCCCCCCCTCCTCGATTTCCACCACCCCCCCTCCCATCTCCACCCCCACCATTTCCCCCCCCTCCCTCTCCACCTCCCCCCCTTCCATCTCCTCCATCTCCCCCTCCGCCACCACCCCCTTTCCCCCCCCTCCTCCATCTCTACCTTCCCCCCTCACCACCACCCTTTTCCCCCCCCTCTCCTCCATTTCCACCACCCCCCTTCCCATCTCCACCCCCACCCTTTTCCCCCCCTCCCTCTCCACCACCCCCTCCACCACTCCCTCACCCCCTTCACCACCCCCCTTCCACCCCCCCCCCCTCTCTCTCTCTCTCTCTCTCTCTCTCTCTCTCTTTCTCTCTTCCTCTCTTTCCCCTCCCTTCTCTCTCTCTCTCTCTCTATATATATATATATATATATATATATATATATATATCTTCCCCCCCCTTTTCTCTCTCTCTCTCTCTCTCTACCCTCCATTCACACAACTCTCTGTAATCTAAGGGCCTAAGGCCCTTTCTAATTCTAAAGGGCCTAAGGCCCTTACCTTGGGCCTGGCTACGCCAACAACCCGACAGTGCTCGCAGTGCTCGCCCCACCAGCAATGGCACCTGCCCACCCCATGCCAATGCCCTCCTCGACCAACGCCCCTGGACGCCCTGCCCCTCATCCGCCTGCTCTCGCCTCGCACTCACCCTCTTCCCCCTCCGCCTCGCACTCACCCGCTTCCCCCTCCGCCCGTGCCCTCAACCCCCTCCCCTCCTCCCACACCCTCACCCCCTCCCCTCCACCCTCCCCTCAACTCTACCCTCCCTTCCACCCACCCCCCGCCGCCGCGTGTAACCCCCCTCCCAAAATGATTTTAAAAAAATTTTATTATTAAAAAAAAAACAACCCTAACCTAACCCTCAATCTAATCCTAGGTTAGTTTAACCTAGGTTAGGTTTAACCTAGGTTAGTTACTAATAGCTAGGTTAGTTTAACTAACCTTTAGTTAGTAACTAACTATAGTTAGTGAAACTAGTTAGGCTAACCTTTCAGTTACAGTAACTGAGGAGGATATAGGCTAGTTAATCTAACTAGAATTAACTTGGTTCAAACCCCTCAGTTGGACTTAAAGTCCATTCACACCACCCTTAAGACCTCCCCCAAAAGGACAAATTTACTTCTACTTCAACACTTCATATCGCGCCCATTTGGGACCCAAACTGGACCCCGTTTGAACCAAAATTTCCCACATGAAAACACCACACTATGGGACATTTTTCCAGCCCATTGCATACCATTTTTGCATCCCTAGCACTCGCTCATATGTGCCCCCGTATGAGCCTTGTTTCACACAAATTCGCTTGTATCTTCACGTCGTGACCTCTGATTGACGATCTGTTTGCACCGACACATTTTCCTACACACGTAGGACAATCTTAGGCACATTAATAACACGACGGTCCCTACACAAACTAACACCACTCTAACCCTCCCAACAAAACTACATCTGCACTTGCGGCAGAGACACCCTTTGTAAATCTTGCTCAATTTGCATGCAGCTACATTCCGACCAAGGCCTTTGACTCCAACGCTCGCCAAATTCACATACAACTCCATTGCAACCACCGCCCCTGACAATCCTCTACCCCAAATCCCCCCCTGAGATTCAATCACTTCCTTTACTCCACACCAAACATGGCTGGACGCCATCGCGACAATGATGGGGATATCGACCTCAATGCAGAGGCTGACAATCTCTTTAATCAAAGAAATAATAACACTCAAAGTAGGCACCCCTTGGGAAAACTGAAACTTTCCAAATATAATGGTAGGGGAGATCCAGCCCGATTCCTCCAGCATTTTGATGCCGTATGCCGAGCAAGTGGAGATCAATCCCATGAAACCAAGGTGGCTTGGTTTCCCATGGCCTTAACTAGTGAAGCATCTGAATGGTACCTAGACCTTCTAGTGGAAGAGCTAGCCACATGGGACCTGCTTCAAACAGAATTTAAAAGACGCTTTCAAACAGAGAGGCTATAAGATGATCTCGCTCTCCAACTAAGCAAGATTGAACAAGGCCATAGAGAAGATGTATGCACGTACCTGGGTAGAAAAGATTAATCACCAAATGTGACCCACGCTCAGATGCAAAGTACCTCATAGCATGGTTCATTGCAGGACTAAGAAAGAAAATTCGAAAGGATATGAAAAAAATTAGCAGCTATGAAATGTTCAGTGCTACTCATGCGGCAGCCATTGACATCGAGGATGGCATGACCGACTCAAACACTAGCAGTGATGACGGCAGATCTAGTGCATGAGATAAGCGCTCGAAAAAGGGCAAATCAAAGTCCATTGCCGAAACATCAAATCAAGATTGCCTAGAGGCCATGACCATGAAGCTGAAAGAAGACATGATGCAGGCCATGGAACAAAAACTTCACTTGTCTCAGCCGCCAACTCAGACATATCCATGGCAAGAAAATGTCTGGTGTCCACACTGCATGGCCAATCATATAGCAAATGAGTGCTTGGCCCTAAGAGCTAGGATCAGTGCACAAGCAAATCCACCACCAAGGTTGTGGTGCCATATCTGTGTCGTCGGCAGCCATGATGAAAACAGTTGCATATTCAACATGCACAACAACCCACCTCAACCTCAACAATACCAAGCAGCACCCATGCCAATGTACAGGCAATTGGCACTTGCATAAGCACCCCCAGCTCTGAGGCTAATCCTGTTCCCATTCGAACACAAGTCCCACAACTACTCAGGAATTTGAATCCATGACCATACCCAAGAGCACCAAATCTTGCTCCTCAGGTAGTTCCAATACATCAATTACAAGCCGAGGAAGTAGACTCATCATTTGAGTATGAAACAGAGTACCCAATGTACTATGTAGAAGATGTAGAGGGTCTAATACTAGTTTATGCAAATCAAGTACATCCCAACACATATCGAGCACCAATCAAGTGCTACACTTGTGGGCGAAAATCACCGGATCACAGAGTGCCCTCATCGTGGTAGCCCATCTACTTTCCAACCCCTCTGTAGAGATTCCCTTGGGAATAGTAAATGGTGTGTCCACAAAGATCGCAGGAATCCGCTTTTCCCTTCAATTCACAATCTTGGATCTCCCCAAAAAATCCTATCAAATCTTACTGGGACGTCCTTGGTTATGGGAATCATCAGTCCTCCATGACTGGGGAATTGATAAATTGACAATCCAGAATCGCGACACCACAGTCAGGGTGAATGTGGGAACAGGAGCTATAAAACCAATTGTGCCTAGAGCATTGGATGACACATCATCAATGACAATCTCAAGCAAATAAGCTCCCTTGCAAACAGCATGCCATAGCGGGCGATTCATAAAGCAATGTCAATAACTAGATACAAACATTGGCAACCATCGACAACTACCATTCATTAGACCCCATCTTCTCACAGATTGATGCTAAGGTGCTATAGGTAGATCCTCCACTCACACATGAAGTAGCAATCGATCTAGAGGTGCCATTCTTTATGGCTGACCTCGAGTGGAATAATGAACCTGAAGAAGGTACCCATACCAATGATGACTCAGATTTTCCTTGGGACCTTGAAAGAGAGGCTGAGAATGCTAAAATTGAAGATCAAATCTTTGATAATGATTTAGCAATTCTGCATGCCCTAATGGTAGTCCAGCTCCCAAAAGTTAAACCTCCAAAGTTGAATAACAGCAAAGATCCTGCAAGAAAGTTGGAGGAAATTGCAAAAAAGCCAAGGCCGAACACTTCAATGAATTCGAACGAGTCCAAACAAGGATTGTCGAATTGTACCTTGCAAAGCCAACTCCCTAAAAATCAGAACCACCGCCTCTTGAATGGTCCCTTGAGGGACTGGAAGGAGTATGTGTAGCAAATGAACCCTCACTTGGAAACACCTTACCAATAGAAAAGTTACCCCACGATTCCCAACGTAAGAAGTTTTAAAAATATAAGCCACATGGGCAGATTCCCAACGTAAGAAGTTTTAAAAATATAAGCCACATGGGCAGATGAAGCTTGACCAACAAGCGACTTCAGAAAAGAAAGTCAAGAAGAGCCTAACAAATTGGTAAATGCAACTATGCCACCCAGTGCACATGGCACATGTCAGGCTAGTTCAACACCATCAGAGGCCGATCTTCGAGAAGTACCGGAATACTTCAACAATTACACAAGTGGTAGTGCACCAATAGCAATGCCAAGACCACTAAGAGAATTTGAAGTTCAAGAAACTGATAGCATTGGAGAAACCGACAAAGACATGCACAATATACCTCGCCCTTGAAGGAAAGGAAGAAAAATTGGTTTTCATTGGAAAACAGCTTCGACAAGAAGATGAAACCAAACTCAAAGCACTCCTAATGGAAGACCGTGACTGCCTAGCATGGTCATACGAAGAGATGAAAGGAATTTCACCAAACGTGGTAGTACACACGATACCTATAAGGGAAGGTGCTCACCCTAACGTATGTGGACCTTATCGCACAAATCCTAAGTATGGCACCATGGTTTATGATGAACTAGAAAAACTCCTAAATGTTAGATTCATCTATGAGATAGAGCACACTGATTGGGTTTCACCCATCGTCATTGTGCCTAAACGCAACAAGAAGCAACTTGGTGAACATAAAAAAGAATACCCATTCTACTTCGCCCTTTGACAACTCAATGATGCAGAGATCAACTATACCACCACAGAAAGAGAAGCCCTAGCAATGGTGTATAGTGTAAATAAATTTTAGCACTATCTACTGGCAAATGATTTTGTCTTCTACACCGACCATCAAGCATTGCTTTATCTTGTGAATCGTCCGTGTACAATAGGAAGAATAACCAGATGGCTCCTCTTGCTTCAAGAATTCAACTTCAAAATAGTAGTCTACAAAGGTGCCCAACACTACATTGTCGATCACATGTCTCGTGTCAAGTCGGGAGAAGAAGCCATTGGAGTAGAAGATGACTTACCAGATCCCACACTATTTCAAATAGATGTTGTTCCAGAGTGGTGTGGAGGTATCATTGGGTACTTAATGGTAGGAAGACCACCCCCTGAAATGAAAGCAATAGATGCCAGAAGATTGATTCTAAAGGCTACACCCTATCAACTCATTGCAGGACAACTGTACAAGATGGGCAAGGACTAGATATTAAGAAGATGTGTAATGCCTCATGAGATCATGCCAATCCTAAGTGAAGTCCATGAAGGCATTGCAGGAGGACACTTCCAAGGGGAAGCCATAGTAAGGAAAGTTCTCCTTGTAGGCTACTGGTGGCCAACATTCTGGGCAGATGCCTATGAATATGTAAAAGGCTGTGATGTATGCCAATAGACTACTAGACCACAACACAAAGACTTCAATCCCCTAACATTAGTTCTTGCACAAAAACCATTTGAAAAATGGAGGATTGACTATGTGGGTCCCATACATCCAGCAGCAAAAGGAACATAGGCACGCTACATCATTGTGGCCACTGATTACTTTACAAAATGGGCTGAAGCTAAAGTAGTCAGAATGGCAGATGCCAGAAGCACCAGCAAGATTCTTATACGAAAATGTGATTACCCAAATTGGATGCCCCATTGAAATTGTGTCGGATAGAGACACACATTTTGTCAATGAGGTAATCCAAGAACTCTTGTCTAGCTTTATGGTAATCCATAGAAAAAGCACACCCTACTACCCCCAAGGGAATGGACAGGCCGAATCCACCAACAAAATAATATGCATTATCCTCACCAAGGTAGTAGAACCACAGTGTTCTAATTGGGTAGAGAAACTGAATGTAGGCTTTGTGAAGATAGTGGGAGAGAGGGAAGGAGTCTCATTTGCGACTTTCTCACATACACAATGGGGGAATACACACAAAGGTGGAGGCTGAAAACAGTTTTCCTTTTTTTTGTTGTGAAAGCCAAAAGAACTCTAGTACAAAGAAATAGAAGAACCCTATATGTGGGTCTCAAACCAAACTCAACTAACTAAGGTGGCATACTAACTGAGCCACGAACTAGAGTACATAAGGATAGCTGTCATCCAGCTATTATTCATGGGTGGTGTACCAACCGCATCTGCAGCTAACAAGTCAGTGACATAAATGCACAACGGTCACCCTGGCATATTGCGAGTGGAGCTCGATATCTCAACACTTTCCCTCGAGCTCAATCCCAATTCCTGCACACCAAGCAAGTCTCTGAACTTGCGCAGCTTCTCTGTGCCCAATGCTTTCGTGAATATGTTAGCTACCTGATCCTTTGTGCTGACATAAACTAGATCAATAAGACCTAGTAAAACCTTCTCCCGCACATAGTGATAATGCACCTCAATGTGCTTTGTTCTAGCATGATAGACTGGGTTGCCAAGTGTATACTGCTCATGTTGTCATAATAAATGACAACTGGCCCACTGATGTATATCATAAAGTAGCTTATGCAACCATGCTACCTCACATGCAGCCATTGTTGCACCCCTGTACTCAGCCTTTGTGCTCGACAAGGCAACTTTAGGCTATTTCTTGCTACTCCAAGTGACCGCAGCACTCCCAAAAGAGAACACATATCCGCTGGTAGATCGTCTATCAGAAATACTACCAGCCCAATCAGCATCAGTGTATCCATGCAACTGTATCTGAACCCCAGCCTCATAAAATAGTCCATACTGCAATGTGGACTTCACATACCTGAGTATGCGTCTAGCCACATCCAAATGCGGTTTCCTTGGAGCCTGCATAAACTGACTTACCAATCCAACATCATAGCTCAAATCTGGCCTGGTAATAGTCATATAAATCAAACTTCCTACTATGCATCTGTACATAGTAGGGTCTTCCAGAGGCTCACCTACATTTGCGCTCAGCTTCACATTTTGCTCCAAAAGAACTGAAATAGGCTTACAGCCTGTCATCGCATATTTGGATAGCATGTCCAATCCATACTGCCTCTACAAGAGCCGTATCCAACTTGGTGATCTAATCACCTCAATGCCAAGGAAATAACACAGCTCTCCCAAATCCTTCATCTCAAACTTCTGCTTCAATAGCATTTTCACATGAAGGATATCTTCATCACTATCACTTGTGATGATCAAATCATCAACATAAATGACAAGTAGCATAATACCTTTCTCTATTTTTCTCACATAAAGTGAGAAATCTGCCTTGGAAATCTGAAAGCCAATAGTGACAAGATACTATCCTATCTTGTCAGACCATGCTCTAGGTGCTTGCTTCAAGCCGTACAAGGCTTTCTTCAACTTGCAAACAAACTCAGGATGAACAGCAGGAACATAACCTGGTGGTTGCTCCATAAAGACCTCTTCTTGCAAATCACCATGCAAGAAGGCATTCTTTACATCCATCTGATGTAAAGACCATCCCTTTGATGCAGCCATAGCAATGACTGCTCTTACAGTTGCCATCCTTGCAATTGGACTGAATGTTTCTTCATAATCAATGCCATATGTCTGTGCATACCCCTTGACAACTAATATTGCCTTGTATCTGTTCACAGAACCATCTGCATTGTGCTTCACCTTATAAACCCACTTACAGCCAATTGCATTCTTGTCTTTAGGTAAAGGCACCAATTCCCATGTAGCATTTGCTTCCAAGGCATCCATTTCTTCATCCATGGCTTTCTCCCATTTTTCTTTTCCCATGGCTTGCTCAAAAGAAGTGGGTTCTAGTTCCTGTATCACTTTGACCATATAGGCATAGTGAATGGCTGTAAATCCATCATATTTTTGCCTATCCATAGGATACCTAGCTCTGGTAGACCTGTGCAAAATAGGCTCACTTCCAGGTTCTCTCAAAACATCATCTCATCAAAAACAACATCTTTGCTTACTGTAAACTTAGGAGTAGAAGGGTTATAGCATCTTTATCCTTTTTGCTGAAGAGAATAACCAATAAAGATGCACTTCTCACCTTTTGGATCCAACGTGGACCTCAACTCATCTGGCAGAACATAGGCAATGCAACCAAAAATTTTCAAATGAGAAATATCTGGTTTCCTACCAGTATACATCTCCTTTGGCGTCATGCCATGTATTGCTGCAGTGGGATTCCTGTTCATTATGTAAACTGCTGTAGCAACTGCTTCAGCCCAATAATAATCTGGTAGGTCTTTTTCATTTAGCATGGCCCGAGATACCTCTCCAATATGCCTGTTTTTCCTTTCTGCAAGTCCATTTTGCTATGGGGTATGACTGCATGAATATTGCTGCTTTATGCCATGCTCCTGCAAGAACCTTGCAAACTCATTTGAGAGGTACTCTTCCCCTCCATCTGACCTTAGGCATTTTATTTACAGGCCTGTTTCTTTTTCAACCATAGCTTTAAAAGCTTTGAAATGCCCAATTACTTCACTTTTTTGTTTCATAAAATGCACCCAAACTTTTCTGCTGTAGTCATCAATAAAAATGATAAAATATTGACAGCCTTCAATAAATGCAGCTTTAGTAGTCCACACATCAGAATGGATTAATTCCAATTGCTTCTTACACTCTTAAACATGTCTAGGAAATGGTTTCCTTGCCTGTTTTCCAAATTGACAGGCTTCACATACCTTATGCATTTCTGCAACCTTGAATTTAGGCAATCCTGCAACAATATTTTGGGCCTGCATTGATTTAAGTCGCTGTACATTAACATGACCAATGCGTTTATGCCAGATATCAACATCTGCAACTACATTGGTCCCATGTGCAAACATCGCTGCACTCAATTTAGGCATGTCCGCATCCAACGTAAACATCCTGCCCTTCTTCTTTCCTTTTGCTATCAAGCGACCGTTATTTTTGATATCCTCAATAAAGCATCCATGAGGATTAAATCTGACCTGCAAGCCCTGCTCAACCATTTGACCAATAGAAACCAGGTTCTTGGTGATATTCGAGACATGAAATACATCAGACAGGTATTTCTTTTTCCCATCTTGCATAGACAAAGGAATTTTACCAATCTACACAATAGGATGTGCAGTATCATCACCAGTCTCCACAAATCCTGGTCCATCCATTTTCCTTGCATCCTGCATCCATTCTGCATGACCTGTCACGTGGTTTGATGCACCTGAGTCAAGATACCACACATCATTGCTTTCTTCTACACTTGTCACAGAATTGGTCATGTGCTACACAATAAACAGATGCTCATTTCTGTCATCACCCTGTCTACTAGAAGATGCATAATTCCCTTGCTGCAATTTTCCATTCATGATGTCATTCTGCTTTTTATAACAGTCTTTAGCCATATGACCCATTTTACCACAATAGTAGCATTCAACATTGCTGTTTGCATTTTGGCCTCTCTGCCATCCACCATGACCTCTTTGGCTCCCCCTGCCTCTAGAGTTACCACGTCCTCCTTCATAGGACTAGTTTTCTTGAGTTTGCTCCATATTCTGATTTCTACCATGGCCTCCAGATCGGCCTCCTCTACCTTTGCCTCTACCTCTTCCAGCATTTGAGTAGAAGACAGTTTCTTTTGAAGTTCCTCCTGAAGAAGATGCACCATTTCTCTGCTCTTCAGAAATTAGAAGAGCAAACAACTCCTCAAAATCAGGAAATTTTTCACAGACAGCAATGGATGTCTGGAACTATGCATGATCCTTTCCTAGACCATTCAAGGTCATAGAAACTAGATCATCATCTTCCACGGGTGACCCAATGGAAGCATGTGCATCTGCAATTTTCTTCACCTTCATGTGGTAGTCATTGAAGCTCATATTTTCTCTCTGCACATTGTGCAACTCCTGCTTGAGAGTGCTGCATTTTCTTGGCTTGTGTATTTGTGCTGTACATTTTTGCCAAAGTATCCCATGCCTCCTTTGTACTTGCATCCTGAATATGCACAATCATAGAATCCAAAATACTGATAGACAGCCAGTACATAACTTTTCTGGCTCTCTCATGCCATCCTTTAAATGCCTGCATTTCCTATTGATTGGGAAAATTAGGAAGAACTGGTTCTTTTTCATTTTTTGTAATGAACTCCCAATAACCTTTTCCCATAAGGAAATTCGTCATTCTAAACTTCCATGCCTGGAAGTTGTTCTTGTCAAGCTTTTCAGTGACAATCTGTGAAAGAGAATCAGATGCCAGTACAGAACACTGCAAAATATTATGTCACTGCAAAAAAACACAGCTTCTGCCTCACAAGGGCAAATCTGCAAAACTGACGAAAGTGGTATTTAATAACACAGTCACTTTCTAGTGACGATTTTGCATCAACAGGCAATAAGGATGATTCTGTAACTCCTAATATCTCTGTGCACAGGCATACGATGCAATTTCTACGGCAACTTTTCACCGACCTGTGGAGTGATGGTCGCACAACAAAAACAGGGCCTTTTTGTCAATGCTTGCAAAGAACTTCTGCCTCAAAAACGGGCCCCAAAATTGCCTCGTATCTGAAAAATAAAGTCACCAAGGGCTTTGCCCTTACCCGTAGCATATATTGCCCTCTCGCCACACCACGAAGGGTGTCTCAATTTGAGACAATGCACTCTTGCACTTTCTGGCTATGCTACCTGCAGAGGTTTGCTCCCAAACTCGAAAAAGGAAAGCAACACTGGTCCTCTTACTAGGACACCGCGAAATTGGTTTGCTTTCTTGAGCTCCTTACCATGAACCAGGCTCTGATACCATGTGAAGATAGTGGGAGAGAGGGAAGGAGTCTCACTTGTGACTTTCTCACATACACAATGGAAGAATACACACAAAGGTGGAGGCTGAAAATAGTTTTCCTTTTTTTAGTTGTAAAAGCCAAAAGAACTCTTGTACAAAGAAATAGAAGAACCCTATATGTGGGTCTCAAACCAAACTCAGCTAACTAAGGTGGCATACTAACTAAGCCACGAACTAGAGTACATAAGGATAGCTGTTATCCAGCTATTATTCATGGGTGGTGTACCAACCGCATCTGCAGCTAACAAGTCGGTGACATAAATGCACAACGGTCACCCTGGCATATCACGAGTGGAGCTCGATATCTCAATAGGCTTATGGGCATACAGAACTACACTCAAGGTCATTATAGGGAACACACACCTTTTAAATTGGTGTATGGTCTTGAAGCTGTGGTCCCACTAGAAGTTGTAATACCAAGCCTACACATAGCAGTACATGAATGCATGGGAGACCATGCATCCTTGAAAGAAAGACTCTATTAGTTGGAGAAGCATACAAAGGCAAGACTAGTCGCCTACCATGCCATGACAATAGAAAAACACAGAAGAAAGGCATGGTTTGACAGAAATCTTAAAGCTAAAGACATCAAGGAAGGTGACTTGGTCCTGTTATACAATGCCAAAGTACACAAGGGGAAACTGAAGTATCTAGGTCAAGGACCCTATCGAGTAAGAAAGATGAATCCCATCGAGGCTGTGCTGCTAGAAACATTGGATGGAGTCCAATTCAACACAACAATAAACGGGAGTCGACTGAAGCGCTACTACTACACCCAAGCCATCCTCAACAAAAATGAAGATTTGGGAAACCAAGTCTTCCTTAGTTAGGATTAGATTGTATCACGATCACTCACTTGCATATGTACGTCTTCGCACATATAAGTAGCATCAATTGATTTTAACCTAGAGCTCAGAAGTGATGCCTAAGTTCTAGCTGCCCTATGAAAATCGCCGCAATAAAAAAAGCATATAGTTAGTCCCTACCTAGCTACTAGGTCACATGCACTCACACGCTTTCGCTTAGACCATAGATGATTGCATGAATAATTGTACCACACACTTTCATTCCACACTCTCAAAGCATGTATAAAAATAAGATCTCTCACAAACACACCAAAAGGTCATGCCAACCAATCTAATGATTAATGGTACACCACATGCACATGGATGCAGTTTCAGAAAAGATGCCACCACTAAAGAGGATGCGTAGAAGGAGCCCACTGCCTCAACCATGAGACCCCCTCCAAAGCTTGCAGCCATCTACATCCTCTCAACCACGATGACCATAGGCATTTGTGGTCCAAAGCGATAGCTCCGAAGAGGATTCAATGCATGACCAAGAAGAACAAATGCCACCCCAGTCACCACCGGCCTACACAACCATTGACGGGGCCCAATCATTGGAACTTGTTTGGCCACCCACATCGACTTATGCTCTTTCCCATGAAGCAACATCTTACTTAGAGCAAAGGGGTCTAGGCAGTTTGCATGAGAGCCTAAAATCCTTGGAGGACAATCCTACAATGACCACATACATCAGGGACTTTCTCCATTCTTACCACTCTAGCAATGCAAAGGTTGGCAAGTACGATACAATCACTGTACATTAGAGCCCACTAAACATTATCCTCGACAGTATAGTCATTCAAAGGGCTTTCTCATTGCCAACACACGGTGCCAAATACCCTACATGGCCTACCGATGCAAAGTTTCTCGAAGTACAGTCTCTCCTCACCAAGGGCACATTGTTCCATAGGGATAGCATAGGGATAGCATATTGCTTCACACAATCCTTAACCATCGCCTCAAGAAAGAAGCACAATTCCTATCCACAATCCTAGGGGTTAAGTGCGGCAAGAATCGATCCCTTTCACTCCACACATTTGTTTTGCTGAGTAGGAAGCTAAAACAAGACTAGGTCCAGCACTTAGTCATCTTCCTTACAAAGAAACTAGATGGTTCATCAGGCCAAAAATGTAAAATTCCACACTTATTGGCTATAATCATAAAAAAAGAGCTACAAGAAAGAGAAATGACTCTGCCCTAGTCACCAAAACCAATTGAGGAGTTGGACATACCCTTCTCACTAGTATAGCAGCCATCACCAACTTCTCCCACTATCACATTGATAAGTGCAGATGCCTTAGAAGAAATACCTATTCTGGAGATTAGGATTAAGGAATTTCCCCACGAGATGCTACAGCTCGGTGCACAACTGCAACCAATATATCTCCAACAATAGCAGCAACTAGAGCCTGAGGAAAGATCGGCACTAGAGCCTGAGGCTACAGGATCGCCCATCGACGCCATGCCAGTTGATGAGCCATAAGGGGAGCTAGTGCCAAATCAACAGTATGACTATTGTACACAAGGGACTGAAATACCATTGGAACAACCTCCCCCAAGTACTACAGAATCATCGGGATGGCTACATGGGCACCACTTGTATCAGCAGTATCTCTAGTCCTCATCATCATCTGTCATTCTCCAACATCAAGCTAGCCAAATGATCCAAATGTCAGAACTATTCAATAGCTTGGCCAAAGAAGAATATGCAAGAGAATTGGACAAATAGACTGCAACAGAAATCGAAGACCAATTCCAGGCAATTGCCATAGAGGTCAAGGCACTTCGGGCGTAGATATATGAGAAGGAGGTAGAAGAAGTGCACATGAACCAAGCTCTCCAAGCTCAAGAGAAGGTAGTGAGGGATGTCACCTCCAACCTCCACTAAAGTCAAACACAACTGATAGCACAATAGTACAAGCAACGACAATCCTACAGACCTACTATAACTCCTTGACATCCGCACATGCTCAACAAATGGAGGTAGTGGCACAAGCTCGAGTCACTCTAATTCAAAAAGAAGAAGAACTCTAGGATTGCAAAGACAAGCTTAAAGACATGAAACAATCTTTGGCAGTATGAGCCTTCAGCATTAACGAGCTTACAAGGGAATGCACAATTTTTAAAAACCAACTTACTACCGCTCAAGAGGCCAGCACTTCACAAGCATAAGTCTTAGACCAATGGTCCAATACCACTGAAGACATTCCTCAATAGGCAAAGGTCACCTTGCAAATGAGAAAGCTTAAGGAGGCATATTTTTTCGAAAAAACAGTGCTGATTATATTACTTCGAAAACAAGATACATGAGGTCAGCTTTGCAGCTGATGGGGCTGCGTTCACAAATCGGACGCAGCCCAAAAGGAAACAGAAATCTCTCTCTCACGGAGGGATCAGGCGAGTGTGAACGAACAACCAGAGAGGTGGTGAATAGCGCCACTAAAGGCCCTGAGAAGTATGCTCGAAGAAGAGGCCCTGCATATCCCAATCACAGAGGAAACGTCTCTGCTTCTCCCGGCCAGCCCAGGAATCTCCATGTATCTAGTCCCACTGGCCTCTGAGTGTGTGAATAATCTCACTCCAGATGTCGGTCATGACTTGGGTAGTCGAAAGAGAGGTGCCACCGAGGATCTGCACGCAGCGCGAGGTCCAAATGTGCCATCCAGCGATGCTGCTAATAATCTCCCAGACTGGCTGCCTCTCCTAAGATCCTGTGTCAGCCTTTGCCAGGTGCGGCGGAATGCCCTCTAGCGGCCCCCAAGTCCCCTGTGTGATAAGGAACATGGGGTCCTGCGGGCCTGCCTCGAACAACTGATGAAAGCCAGGTGTGGTGCTGCACCAGCAAAACATGCCCCAAGTGATCAAACCTAGCTCCGGTGCTGTGCGAGTAAGGATCCCGAAGGTCCACCTCCACACTTCCTGGGAGCGAGTGCAGCTCCACAGGCAGTGTTTTGGTGACTCCTCATCCTCATGACAGATCTGACAGAGTCCATCCTGACCAACCTGCCGCAACCAGCTCCCCACTGGAAGACCCTTGTGGGCGAGTAGCCAAAGGAAGTAGGAAATCTTCCGTGGCTGCCAGCTCTCCCACAAGGCCTTCCAGAAGGCCTGCAAAAATAGCCTGGAGATACCCTGAGCATACCAACTGGGCCGCTAGGTGGGCGGGCGGCTCTGCATCCTCCCGAGAACTCTCCTGCCCAATGTCGTGCTGTAAGCGAAGAAAGGGGTCTGCCCCAACCTCTGGCCATCTCCACTCTCCTGGGTCCCAATCAAGCTCTGACAAGGCCTGCCCCTCCCAAAGCCAGAGTCGCCATAAGTGCATGTGATCCTGCTCTATACTAGGATCGGTCCGCCAAACCTTCCCCACAAGGCCTGCGACCCGAACCCTCTGCCATGGGAGAAGGGGGTCGATGAGCACACCCTCTCTCCTGAGTCGCCGGCCGTCCCCCAAAACCGCGAAGAAGGAAACAGAGGTGTCATCCATCCGCGGCCTGCAACCACCAGTGGGATGCCATGGGGGGTGAACTGTCCAAGCCAACGGTCATCACTAGGCATGAGGATATGAATCTCGGGTGGAACCAACCAACCGGCAGGAATCGCTCTGTCTATCTCTGTGCATCTCGCTTGAGCTCCACGAGCACCTCCAGCTGTGGCTGCTAGAGCAACGGTCTCCATGTGTCTGTAAGTGTCCCTCCAAACTCGAAGGGACTGGGCTGGCCCCCGCATCCAACCATCCCACATGATATGTGACCTCTCCCCCAGCTGAAGGTCCAAGGCATCTCTGACCTGATCGTTCCAGATGAGCGGCCGGCAGTCGATCTCCTCCTGACAGTTAGGAGGGGACTGTATGAGACTGAGACGGAGTCGCCTCCAAACCATGAGAAGGCTACAAATGAGCGGGGAGCGGGGGTGAGTGAGCGGTGCAGAGGTGAAGATCCACCGGAGGGATGGTGGCCACTCTCCACCTCGGCGCGGGACGCAAGAACCGATCCCCTGCTGAAGTAGCATCTTCCACGTTTGCCCCCCCGGGGTCAAACCTCGGATAACTAACTTGCCCAGCAGGGCCTAACTCTGAAGCTCAGGATCAATGACCCCCAAGCCACCCTCAGCCTGCGGAAGAATGACTGTCTGCTAGGCTACCCTGGCTCTGGTATCTTTGAGACCATCCCCCCCAGTCCATAGGAAATTCCGGACCAACCTCCTGAGCTGTGCCACGCTGGATCTCGAGAAGCACCAATAGGAGGCCACATATACCAGGCAGTGGCCAGGAGAACCTGGTTGACTACAAGAGCATGACCTGCAAGAGAGAGCTTAGTAGTGCTCCAGAAAGCCAGCTTCCGTCGAATGGAATCTAGCACTGGGAGAAACTGCTGAGCTGGCGTGATGTCCAAGCCGACCTGAAAGCTGAGATATCTAGCTGTCTGTCCCCGCGGGATCCATCTGAAACCCAGAAACCTCCCCCACTGTGAGCATGCCCCAGGGTTTGTGAGAAAACCAACTGATTTGTTCTAGTTGATTTTCACACCGGCTGCCGAGCAGAAGACCTCTAAGGTCAGCCTCACCCTCTCCAGCATCATCTCATCATCCTGAACGTACAGCGCTGTGTCATCTGCATACTCCGAGTTTAGGAGCTCTAGTCCTCCCTGATGGGAAGGCGAACACCCCGGATCCCGGTTGACCTCGCCCGAAGGTAGTATGTCATCGCCTCGGCGAAGAAGAGAAACAGGTACGGAGTGAGGGGGCAACCCTGACGCACTGATCTCTCCAAATGAAATCGCTCTCCCATCCTACCGCCGATGATGACCCTGCTGGAAGCTATCCTGTATAACGCTAAGATACCCTGAATCCATCCTACTAGGAATCCTAGTCTCTCCAGAGTACCCTCCAGGAAGGACCAGTCCACTCGATCGTAGGCCTTCTCAAAGTCGAGAAGTAGGATGGCTAAGTGCGACCCACTGTGTTGAGCCCACTCTGTCGCCTCTGAGAAGGTAATGACATTATCGAGGATACTGTGATCCTGGACAAAGCCTGTCTAAGTGTCATGAATGAGGTCAGGAAGTAGAGGCCGAACTCTGGCGCTGATCATCTTGGCAAGGATTTTGTAGGCAGTGGTAAGGAGAGTGATCAGGCGCCACTGACGGATCTCCTGTCGGTCTCCTCCCTTCGGGATGAGGCAAATCAATCCCGAGGAGAGGCTCTCTGGCATATGTCCGCTGCTGAAAATCCTCTGAAGGGCTGCTAGGAGGGGCTGATGGATCTGATCCCAGAAGGAGGTGAAGAAAGAGCAAGAGAGCCCATCCTCGCCAGGGCATTTCTGCCCATCGATGGCCATCAAGGCCTCCTACATCTCGACTGTAGTGAACGGTGCCATCAACGTCGCCTGCATGCTGGGCTGAACAAGGGCTGGAATGTGCCTCCACACCTCCTCGTGGGAACATCTAGTACGAGGGGCAAGCTGATCCTACTAGAAAAGAGTCCTGTAGAAGTCGGTAGCCAACCCCAAGACCTCTTCCAGATCAGTAACGATGTGCCCCTCCACTGTCCTAAGACTCCGGAGCTAATCCCCTGTTGCCCTCTGGCCATGCATCCTGAAGAACTCTCTACTCATCTGGTCGCCCTTCCGAGCCCAGTAGGAGAGGGAGGCATGATAGGAAAACTCTGAGCGGCGCTGGAGAGTCTCCTCAAGAAGGGCTCTGGCTCGAAGGGCCTGGATCCGAAGCTCCTCCGAACCCGGAGCTGCCTGCTGGAGTCGCTGAATGGAGGCGAGGTCCCTACGAAGAGCTCTCTCTTTGCCCCACCACTCCTGGCGAACCTGAAGGGCTGCGAGCTGGCAAATCTGGCTGGACTCCTGCAAAGCCTGTGCCACCGACTCTACCAGATCCATGCGCTCGCCCCAATCTCTATCCCAAAGTCTACCGATACTACTGCACACCTCCTCCCTCGAGAAGATGGAATCAGGAATCCGGCACGAACGGGGAGGAAGGGACTGAGCTGCCGAGTCTAGTGATAAGAGCATAGGCGCGTGGTCCGAGAGTGTCGTCCCTGGCACTATACCCACCTGACCACCTCTGCTGATGGCCCAATCACTTACATAAAATCTATCCAGTCTCTCCAAGAGTCTGCCTCCTTCCCCGCGGAAGCCCCATGAGAAGTCCAAGCTCCCGTGCCATCGGTGGAAGGACGGGTCTCTCCAGCTGTCCCTACCTCCTGTCGCAAAGATAAAGGAGTCCCAAGCGGACTGCTCTGCCTGAGCTATACCTGTAAACTCTGGTCCTCCAAAGTCTCCAGATTGTTGAAGTCACCTCCAACAATCCATGAATCCATGTTTGGGAGAATCTTTGTGAGTGTCCTCCAGAAAGTGGCTCTGCATCGGAGGTCTGTGGGTGCATAGATGTTGAGGATTCCTATTTTGGAACCCTCCAACTCTAGGCCAACCCAAAGTGCACGGCCTGGAATCATCAACGTACCATGACCAAAAACTCCTTGGGCAAACGACTCGCAAACGGAAGTGCAGACACCGCCACTCCTCCCCTGTGCACCAATCGAGGGCTCCCAATAAGTGTGAGAGCATCTAGGGAGAATCTTCCCGTAGCTATGGGAATGAGCCATTGAAAGCTTATGCTCCTGGAGCAGGAGTATATCCAAGCGACCAATCACTACTGGCTGAAGTTCCTGTCTCAAGATGAGCTTCCTAGGACCACGGGTTCCAGAAGAATGAAACCCGTTCATAAGGTGTAAGCTCATGATGAGGGCTGGTAGGCTGCAAACAACTGTCTGCTCACGGCTGATGTCGAGGAAGAAGCTGACATTTCGGAATGAAGGTGCTGTCGCTTTTGAGAGGGTTTGGAGGGGGAGGCGGGATCATCCTGCCCGTTCTTCAACACCTTTAGCAAAGGCGTAAGGCCTTTAGTACCATGAACAAATGCTTTCTCGAGCCAACTCGAGATCTCTGAAGTAGTCATCCCGTAGAAGGCTCGGAGTTTCTGAGGAGTCCAGGCTCTGTGACATCCTGGGGAAGGGGCCACGACAGAGGGGGCCTGAGGATCACAATCAATCTGAAGCGCTTGGCGGCGCAACGCCACCGTAGGCGCACGTCACCCTCGGACCACTGAGTCTCGAGAAGCTATCCACCCGATGGGCCTATCCAGGAGCAAACTTGAGCGTGCGTCTGCTCTCTGAGAGCCTCCCAGACCGAGTCATCTGTCCAAGTCTCAGTGCCATCGCTGAGAAAGCTGAAAGCAAAGCTAGGACCATCCCTTGGGGCCAAGGATGAGATCTTCCTATCCGCCCCTTTACGGAGTAGGAAGATACTGATGTCGAGGCAAGCACGGAAGGTCCCAAGGTCGGCCACATCCAAGTAATCCCAGGGACCAGATCTGTAGAAGTCGCGAGGAAGCTCTCTCTCCTGAAGCTGAGGCCCGCGCCAGAGTCTGCAACTGAGGGGGTTGGGCTAGCAAACAGGGAAGACTGCTCTAGGGGTGGTGTAGACTCGGGGTGCCCTGCCTGGGGTGGGGAAGGGGAAGGAGGCTGAGGGGTAGGCAACTCAGACTCCACGGAAGCGACTAACAGGGGGGGCGGAGGAGGGGGAATGGGGGCTGCCCGCGGCTGAGGAACCATCGGTGCAGCTGACACTGCAGGAGAGCTGAGAGGGGCGAGGGAGGGGGGATGGGGCTGAAACTGGACTGGGGCTGAGTAGGAAGAGGAGGGGGCTGAAGAGGAAGAGGCGGGGGCTGATGCTACGGGTCGGGAAGAGGGGGCTGCGACTGGGGAAGGGGCTGGGGCTGAGTGGAAGGGGCTGGGGAGCGGAAGAGAGGGGGACCTGAGGCAGCAGAGGGCGGGCTATAGTCGAAGAAGAAGCTCTCCCAGGACCCTGGGGCGGCTGTCTGTCAGGTCTCTGAGGCGCTGCTGCAGGTTGGGTAACCTCTGCCTCCTTGCCTTTGTCAAAAATCTTCTTATTCTTTTCTCTTTTCCTTCTGGCCGCCAACCACCTTTGGACCGGACTCCGGCTGCCTCTGCTCCTCCTGACGTGGCTGCCCAGAGGGGGTGGAGGGGGGGGGGCGGGGGGCCGAGAGGAGCTGGAGAATCGTGGACAAGTAGCAGCAGGTGCCCAAAGCCGTGACACCTCAGGCACTATCCTGGCTGTCCTGTGATTACCATGCTCTGAGTAATGCTGCCAGCATCTGTCACGATCTCAATCACTGCAGGGAGAGTCACAGGGTCTACCACAGCCACACGGACTCGGGGAACTCCTGCCGTAGTAACCGCGTCGACGAAAGTGTCATGCATCACCCAGCCAAAGTGGGAAACCAGGTCCCTGACTATCGGCTGCAACTTAGTAGCAAGGCCTAGGAAAACTAGCATCACTGGGTGGCGAGGTATGCGAAAACGAGCATCAAAGTCCGCTGCGCTAATTCCACGGTACCAAGGGACTATCATGATGATCTTTCCATCCACAGATGTGGGGGAACCAACAATCAGGTTGCTCGCAGCTTTCTCAGTGGAGAGTTTAAGCCAGAAGATGCCCCTTCCCATAAGGGCCACCTCCTCGATGTGGCTGTCCTCTAGCATGAGAGTGGACTGGAGCCAGTCCCTGATGGCTGACCCTGATGGCTGATCTGGAGGGAGAGTGTCCAATGACTCTGCCATAGATGGAAGTAAGGGCAAAGTCATTGGCAACCTGTTGTACCCGAGACGACTGTTGCTCTGTCAAGATAACGCGGTAGGCATCTGGAGAGGGAGGGTCCGGCTGGGCCTCTGGTTCTGGGCAAGGAGCCGCCATACCACCAAGACAAACTGCGAGACCTCCGATGAAGAAGAGGCTGCCACCAAAAAGGGGGGGGAGATAGACGAGGGATGGAGCCTGGGTGTGACGGAGAAGGAGTGAGTTGAAGGAGGGTAGGGAGGTAGAGGCTGCAGGAGGGAGGGAGGGGGGCTCGCAGGAGCTCCTGGTACTCGAGACTCTCAGCTTAAGGAGGCATATACAACCATCTACCAGCAATACAAAGAAAAAATGAATGAGATGTACTCCCAAAGGATAATCATCTCCAAGCTTGAACTCCAACTGCTAATGCACACCAATGAGGCATTGGAAGACAACACCAATGAAGCCCCACTACAATGCACAACGGTGGTGTACCAAGAGCTTGTGGCTGCTCTACAAGTGGAAGATCACCTCAATGCACACGTGCTTATCCAATGGAAGCAACTCCAAATCAAGATCATATCTGCTCATCCAACAATCAAATGGGAACTTTCCATAGGGACCAAAACCTTGTGCATAATTTGCCAAGACTTGTCCGAAGATGAGAAAAATATCTTTTGCATGTCTACACATGCTGGGTTTATAGCACTCAAGATGGATGCTTTCATTGCATATGTATGCCTCATGGGTAGTCCTCCCCTCAGGGTTATTGTAGGTTTGTTGCCATTGCTACAAAGGCCATCACTATTATTTGCAAGGCATGACATAACTGACATCCCACCCATGTAGCTGATGATCCCATCACACCAGCAAAAAGAAGTGTCAGAAGATGATAGGGCCTCAACTTCCCATATCTAACCACTCTTTCTGCCAACCTCATAACCTCACTTACCCTTGCTACTGCTACCACCCTCTTAACCTTCCCCGAGCTCCATCCTAACATCTATTCCCTCCATCATCTCTTTGCTCATGCCTCTCACCATTTTCAACTAACCCAACAGTCACAAACTTATGAGCCCCTCACATCTAGCTTCTTCTCCTCCCTTGCTAATCCTACCCTTGAGGATTACCAAGCTGCTCAAACCATTTGCCTAGTTCTTCCCCCCCTCCCCTCTACTCCCCCTTCTGCAACTAACACTTTTCCATATTTTTCCCCCATGTCCCCAGATTCTCTCCCTGCCCCATCATCACCTTCGACACTACTTATGCTTCCATCAGTAGAAAATAACACAGTGTTTGATTTTGAATATCAGGATCCAGATAATCCAATTCATACTCCCATGCCAAGTTCCAATTATGGGTATGATTTTGATGAGATACCACTTCCTAGTAACCCCATCAAAGAATTTTGGAGCAAATATCCTAATATGAAAACTCGAGGTGGATGGACCCTGGACAACTTTCCTACCAACCTTCATCAATGTCAAATTAGTGAAGGCTGGATGAGAAAGTTGGATCCACAACCTGATTGGCACCATCCCAAGCTCTTTGATGTAATCTTCTTAAAGGAGTACCTACGTGCACCTCCATGTCTCAGAACCCATCCCAAGTTCTATGCAGTTCCACGACGTAAAAAATGGGAAGCCAACAAACACACTTTGGATGAAGATCGAAACATTAATTGGCCAATGATCAAACCATACTCTAGTGTAGAATGGAATATTCAAGGCACAATGATCCAAGCACTTCAGCAGCATGAGCAAATAATGCACAGCAACATTGATTGCTTCCTTTGCCTAAGTGCTATATTTTGTAAAACATTGGAATTCATTCTGGAGGTCCCATGTTACCTCAGTACCCATTTGCCTCCACTCAGTTTCAATCCCAATGAACGGGTCGATGCTCAAATTATAAGCCGACTCTATCAAAGAGTGATCTTCTTAGAAGCATGCCACATATCTCTGTTCGAACAAATGGTGGATACAGGCTACTTGGAAACTGAACAAAAATTGTATGTTGCCAAGGCTTTACAACAGGATCGACTGGCATGACACAAGTTCCACAACCATTGGACTAAAGGCATGGTAATCCAGGTACATGCTTGCAATAAGCCATAACCCGAGGACAGGTAATAAAATGGATCCAGGAGTATGTTGTCTATGTGCCAACATGGACTTAGGTAGAGCCAAATGTGTGTGTAGAGTAGCAGCAAAGCTCCACTTGTACTTGCATAAGGCTAGAAATAATCCCTCTTAGAAATCCAACTTGCATGTTCTACATGCAAGTTCTACATACAAGTCCTACATGCAACTTCTACATGCAACTCCTACATGCAAGTTCTACATACGAGTTCTACATGTGAGTTCTACATACGAGTTCTACATGCGAGTTCTACATGCGAGTTCTACATGCAAGTTCTACATATGATTCCTACATGCAACTCCTACATGCGAGTTCTACATGCGAGTTCTATATGCAACTCCTGTGAAGATAGTGGGAGAGAGGGAAGGAGTCTCACTTGTAGCTTTTTCACATACACAATGGGGGAATACACACAAAGGTGGAGGCTGAAAACAGTTTTCCTCTTCTTAGTTGTGTAAGCCAAAAGAACTCTAGTACAAAGAAATAGAAGAACCCTATATGTGGGTCTCAAACCAAACTCAACTAACTAAGGTGGCATACTAACTGAGCCACAAACTAGAGTAGATAAGGATAGCTGTCATCCAGCTATTATTCATGGGCGGTGTACCAACCGCATCTGCAGCTAACAAGTCGGTGACATAAATGCACAACGGTCACCCTGGCATATTGCGAGTGGAGCTTGATATCTCAACACTTTCCCTCGAGCTCAATCCCAATTCCTGCACACCAAGCAAGTCTCTAAACTTGCGCAGCTTCTCTGTGCCCAATGCTTTCGTGAATATGTTAGCTACCTGATCCTCTGTGCTGACATAAACTAGATCAATAAGACCTAGTAAAACCTTCTCCCGCACATAGTGATAATGCACCTCAATGTGCTTTGTTCTAGCATGATAGACTGGGTTATTTGCCAAGTGTATGCTACTCATGTTGTCACAATAAATGACAACTGACCCATCTGTACACTGATGCATATCATAGAGTAGCTTATGCAACCAAGCTACCTCACATGTAGCCATTGCTGCACCCCTGTACTCAGCCTCTGTGCTCGACAAGGCAACTGTAGGCTATTTCTTGCTGCTCCAAGTGACTGCAGCACTCCCAAAAGAGAACACATATCCACTGGTAGATCGTCTATCAGAAATACTACTAGCCCAATCAGCATTAGTGTATCCATGCAACTGTATCTGAACCCCAGCCTCATAAAATAGTCCATACTGCAATGTGGACTTCACATACCTGAGTATGCGTCTAGCCGCATCCAAATGCGGTTTCCTTGGAGCCTGCATAAACTGACTTACCAATCCAACAGCATAGCTTAAATCTAGCCTGGTAATAGTCATATAAATCAAACTTCCTACTATGCGTCTGTACATAGTAGGGTCTTCCAGAAGCTCACCTGCATCCTTGCTCAGCTTCACATTCTGCTCCAAAGGAACTGAAATAGGCTTACACCCTGTCATCCCATATTTGGACAGCATGTCCAATCCATACTGCCTCTGCAAGAGCTGTATCCCACTTGGTGATCTAATCACCTCAATGCCCAAGAAATAATGCAGCTCTCCCAAATCCTTCATCTCAAACTTCTGCTTCAATAGCATTTTCACATGAAGGATATCTTCATCACTATCACCTGTGATGATCAAATCATCAACATAGATGACAAGCAGCATAATACCTTTCTCTGTTTTTCTCACATAGAGTGAGAAATCTGCCTTGGAAATCTGAAAGCCAATAGTGACAAGATACTGTTCTATCTTGTTAGACCATGCTCTAGGTGCTTGCTTCAAGCCATACAAGGCTTTCTTCAACCTGCAAACAAACTCAGGATGAATAGCATGAACATAACCTGCTGGCTGCTCCATAAAGACCTCTTCTTGCAAATCACCATGCAAGAAGGCATTCTTTACATCCATCTGATGTAAAGACCATCCCTTTGATGCAGCCATAGCAATGATTGCTCTTAGAGTTGCCATCCTTGCAACCGGACTGAATGTTTCTTCATAATCAATGCTGTATGTCTGTGCATACCCCTTGACAACTAATCTTGCCTTGTATCTGTTCACAGATCCATCTGCATTGTGCTTGATCTTATAAACCCACTTACAGCTAATTGCATTCTTATCTTTAGGCAAAGGCACCAATTCCCATGTAGCATTTGCTTCCAAGGCATCCATTTCTTCATCCATGGCTTTCTCCCATTTTTCATTTCCCATGGCTTGCTCAAAACAAGTGGGTTCTGGTTCCTGTATCACTTTGACCATATAGGCATAGTGAATGGCTGTAAATCCATCATATTTCAGCCTATCCACAGGATACCTAACCCTGTAGACCTGTGCAAAATAGGCTCACTTCCAGGTGCTCTCAAAACATCCCTGGTCTTCCTTACTCCAGGTGTAACAACAGAAGGAATACCCAACTCATCATCAATGCTCTGTTCTGAGCCACTGGATTCACCATCCACATAAGAGTGACCTGCATTCACATCAAACATGGGCTGATCTACCTTCTCTTTTCCTTTTCGTGATACTTGCATACCACTATCTACATTGCTTTGAGGAGATTCTCCTGATCTCAATCTGCCTGTCCATGGTGAAGTATGTGAACCACTGCTAGAGGACACTGTAGGTCCACTAATATTTTGTGATTGCTGCTGTAAATTCTATGCAGCATTACCATTTTGTGCATCTACATCAATCATCACATTTACTGGTTGATACCAGCTGTTCATCTCATCAAAAACAACATCTTTGCTCACTGTGAACTTTCGTGTAGAAGGGTTATAGCATCTATACCCTTTCTGCTGCAGAGAATAACCAATAAAGATGCACTTCTCAGCTTTTGGATCTAACTTGGACCTCAACTCATCTGGCACATGAACATAGGCAATGCAACCAAAAATTTTCAAATGAGAAAAGTCTGGTTTCCTACCAGTATACATCTCCTCTGGCGTCATGCCATGTATTGCTGCAGTGGGAGTCATGTTCATTATATAAACTGCTGTAGCAACTGCTTCAGCCCAATAATAATCTGGTAGATCTTTCTCATTTAGCATGGCCCGAGATACCTTTCCAATATGCCTATTTTTCCTTTCTGCAATTCCATTTTGCTGTGGGGTATGACTGCATGAATATTGCTGCTTTATACCATGCTCCTGCAAGAACCTTGCAAATTCATTTGAGAGGTACTCTCCCCCTCCATCTGACCTTAGGCATTTTATTTGTAGGCCTGTTTCTTTTTTAACCATAGCTTTAAAAGCTTTGAAGTTCCCAAACACTTAACTTTTCTTTTTCATAAAATACACCCAAAGTTTTCTGCTGAAGTCATCAATAAATGTGACAAAATAGTGACAGCCTCCAATAGATGCAGCTTTAGTAGTCCACACACCAGAGTGGATTAATTCCAATGGCTTTTTACTCTCTTGAACATGCCTAAGAAAAGGTTTCCTTGCCTGTTTCCCAAATTGACAGGCTTCACAAACCTTGTGCATTTCTGTAACCTTGAATTTAGGCAATACTGCAACAATATTTTGGGCTTGCATTGATTTAAGTTGCTGTATATTAACATGACCAATGCGTTTCTGCCAGATATCATTATCTGCAACTACACCGGTCCCATGAAGCGACCGTTATTTTTCATATCCTCAACAAAGCATCCATGAGGATTAAATCTGACCTGCAAGCCCTGATCAACCATTTGACCAGCAGAAACCAGGTTCTTGGTGATGTTCGGGACATGAAATACATCGGACAGGTATTTCTTTTTCCCATCCTGCATAGACAAAGGAATTTTACCAATCTGCACAATAGGATGTGCAGTATCATCACCAGTCTCCACAAATCCCGGCTTTTCCATTTTCCTTGCATCCTGCATCCATTCTGCATGACTTGCCATGTGGTTTGATGCACCTGAGTCAACATACCACACATCATTTCGTTCTTCTGCACTTGTCACAGAATTGGTCATATGCTGCACCATAAATAGATGCTCATTTCTGTCATCACCCTGTCTATTGGAAGATGCATAATTGCCTTGCTGCAATTTTCCATTCATAATGTCATTCTGCTTTTTATAGCAGTCCTTAGCCATAAGACCCATTTTACCACAATAGTAGCATTCAACATTGCTGTTTGCATTTTGGCCTCTCTGCCATCCACCACAGCCTCTTTGGCTCCCCCTGCCTCTAGAGTTACCACGTCCTCCTGCATAGGACTGGTTTTCTTGAGTTTGCTGCATATTCTAATTTCTACCACGGCCTGCAGATCGGCCTCCTCTACCTTTGCCTCTACCTCTTCCAGCATTTAAGTAGAAGACAGTTTCTTTTGAAGTTCCTCCTGAAGAAGATGCACCCCCATTTCTCTGCTCTTCAGAAATTAGAAGAGCAAACAACTCTTCAAAATCAGGAAATTTTTCACGGACGGCAATGGATGTCCAGAACTATGCATAATCCTTTCCTAGACCATTCAAGGTCACAAAAACTAGATCATCAGCTTCCACTGGCGACCCAATGGAAGCAAGTGCATCTGCAATTTTCTTCACCTTCATGTGGTAGTCATTTATGCTCAAATTTTCTCTCTGCACATTGTGCAACTCCTGTTTGAGCTGCATTTTCCTGGCTTGCGTATTTGTGCTGTACATTTTTGCCAAAGTATCCCATGCCTCCTTTGGCGTACTTGCATCCTGAATATGCACAATCATAGAGTCCGAAATACTGATAGACAGCCAGTACATAACTTTTCTAGCTCTCTCATGCCATCCTTTAAATGCCTGCATTTCCTGTTGATTGGGAATATTAGGAAGAACTGGTTCTTCTTCATTTCTTGTAATGAACTCCCAATAGTCTTTTCCCATAAGGAAATTCGTCATTCTAAACTTCCATGCCTCGAAGTTGTTCTTGTCAAGCTTTTCAGTGACAATCTGCGAAAGAGAATCAGATGCAATTACAGAACACTGCAAATTATTCTGTCACTATGAAAAACACAGCTTTTGCCTCACACGGGCAGATCTGCAAAATTGACGAATGTGGTATTTGACCACACAGTCACTTCCTAGTGACGATTTTGCATCAACAGGCAACAAGCACGATTCTGCAACTCCCAATATCTCCGCACACAGGCATATGATGCAATTTCTGTGGCAACTTTTCACCGACTAGTCGAGCAGTGGTCACACAACAAAAACAAGTCCTTTTCCTGAGTGCCTGTGAAGAAATTCCACCTTCAAAACAGGCCCCGCAGGATGTACTGCACTCTCGCCACACCGCGAAGGGCGTCTCAATCTGAGACAGTGCACTCTTGCACTTCTGGCTGTGCTACCTCAAAGATTTGCTCCCAAACTCGAAATAGGAAAGCAACATTGGTCCTCTTACCAGGACACCACGAAATTGGTTTGCTTTCTTGAGCTCCTTACCATGAACAAGGCTCTGATACCATGTGAAGATAGTGGGAGAGAGGGAAGGAGTCTCACCTATAGCTTTTTCACATACACAATGAGGGAATACACACAAAGGTGGAGTCTGAAAACAGTTTTCCTCTTCTTAGTTGTGTAAGCCAAAAGAACTCTAGTACAAAGAAATAGAAGAACCCTATATGTGGGTCTCAAACCAAACTCAACTAACTAAGGTGGCATACTAACTGAGCCACAAACTAGAGTAGATAAGGATAGCTGTCATCCAGCTATTATTCGTGGGCGGTGTACCAACCGCATCTGCAACTAACAAGTCGGTGACATAAATGCACAACGGTCACCCTGGCATATCGCGAGTGGAGCTCGATATCTCAACAACTCCTACATGCAAGTTCTACATAAGAGTCCTACATGCGAGTTCTACATGTGAGTTCTACATGCAAGCTAAGTTGTATTAATTCGGTCGAATTTTTTTTTCAATTCGAAAAAATGTAAAAAATCACGATTTGCTCGAATTAAAATGAATCCAACGATTTTTCCTAATTTATTTATATGAATAGGTTATTCATACAAATAAACCTTTATTCGTATGAATAAACATATTCGTATGAATAAACGAGGTTATTCGTACGAATAAACATAGTATAAATATGAAACAATTGTTATTTTTGGTATTTGTATGAATACATCCAGCTGTATTCTTGAGCCACCTACTTGCCTGCCTGCCACCTCTTGGTTGCCTACCTACTACTCTTGCTTAATTCCATACCTACTAGCTCTCATCATAGGTACCTTACTGCACCTTACTTTTATTATAGTCTTTCGCTAGTAATCAATGTTTCTCTCTCTCTTGTTTTGTTTAAGACTGGCACTCATCTCTCTTAGGAGAGTTGTGTGTTGCAGCCTTTTTAAATTGTTTAATATTTATTTTGTATTGTATTTAAGTGTGTAGACAGGCTAGCACTCATCTCTCTTGTGAGAGTTATGTGTTGCAGTTTGTTTTTATCATGTGTTGCAATTTTAATTATAATATAAATAATTTTTAATTACCTGAGACTGGCACTCATCTCTCTTAAGAGAGTTATGTGTTGTAGTCTCTGTTTGTATAAAAATGTTTGTCTATAGAAACTCTTGGGCTGGCACTCATCTCTCTTAAGAGAGTTGTGTGCTACAATCCAAGCTTAGTGATGTTTTCATAGATTCTTATTCTGACACTCATCTCTCCCTTGAGAGTTGTGTGTTACAGTCTAAGTTTAGAGATGTTTTCAAGTACTTAGTCTGGCACTCAACTGTCCCTTGATAGTTGTATGTTGCAGTCTAAGTTAGATATCATGCGACATTATCTTAAACACTTAGTCTAGCACTCAATTGTCCCTGGATAGTTGTGTGTTGTAGCCTAAGTTAGAAATCATGCGATGTGCTTTTAGACACTTAGTCTGGCACTCAACTATCCCTTGATAGTTGTGTGTTGCAGTTGAATCCTAGTGTGAGATGGTGAAGGTTATACCTAGGTCATTTTTTGTGTTTTGATTTTCTATAGTATGTTACATGATTTGAGGCTTGAGCTTGAGTTGAGAGGTTATATCTAAGTAATTTCTTAGACTGCTTGCATTGATTTTCTTATTGCACCTAGCATTGAATTCTTTTTTGAATTCTGTGTTGCAGCTTACTGCATATGAGATGGCTCACGTAGGTGAGAAGAGGAAGTGTCAACAACCTGATCTCACAAAGTATCAGAGGAAGGTGGAGGACCTCACTAATATAGATTTGCACGGTGCAGGACCAAGCACTCAAGGAACGGTAGATGTGGATCCTACTGCATAATTATGTACATTGTAAACTTCATATATAACTTTATAATACTCTTTTTTTGCAACGATGGTTCAAGTGATATAAGTGAGTTAAGTGGACTAAGCGATTTAAGTGGTATAAGTGATCTAAGTAGACTAGATGATTAAAGTGACTTAAGTGATTTAAGTGGACTAAGTGATTTAAGTGATCTAAGTGAATTAAGTGGTATAAGTGATTTAAGTGGACTAAGTGATTTAAGTGGTATAAGTGATCTAAGTGGACTAGGTAATTTAAGTGATTTAAGTGATTAAAGTGATCTAAGTGAACTAAGTGGTATAATTGATTTAAGTAATTTTCTATGGATTTAAGTGATCTAAGTGAATTAAGTAGTATAAGTGATTTAAGTAGAGTAAGTGATTTAAGTGATTTAAGTGGACTAAGTGATTTAAGTGAACAAAGTGATCTAAGTGGACTAAGTGATTTAAGTGAACTAAGTCGCGTAAGTGATTTACGTGGTTTTCAATGGATTAGGTGGACTTGTAAAGTTAATGCAAAAATATTAAAATATATCGACATGAATTAGTGCGCATAATAGCTAGATCAACCCTTGAGACTTGAAAATATAAACTTCGATTGTGCATATTCGATTTTTCTTTCCAACTTTCTGATGTTCCCTTCGATGTTGCCTTGAAAGTATTTGCAAGTCACAAGGTTGTCTCTAACTATTATGTATACCAAAAGCATCCATAATCTCAATAATTACAACACATCGCTTGTAGCCCACAAGGTTCTATATTTCGATACAAAAGGAGACGAGATGGATACGAGCATATGCGCTCTCCCATCGCTTGACATATTCTCCCATCCATCCCCTCGCATACAACATTATATCCGATATAATTAGAGCTTCATCCACTACTTCTATCACCTATCATATTCTTCTATCGCTCTATATTGCATTCAACACAGGTACAATATCGTCTATCTCTTTGACTTCACTGTTGTCACTGAGTAGCTCAAGCTCATCTTCCTCTTCACTGAATGCACCCTTAGCAACTAATTCTGTAGTCAATTGTTGTCTAGTAATTCTCATTACAATGGCTTCACTTGCTGTCCTAGCCACAATGTCAAATCCTTTCAACAATTGTAGATTTCCAAAGCAAAATACCAAATCTGTAGCTCTTTATGGCTTTAAGCAATTGCATCTCTTAGAATGAATAAAATCGTATGCACTCCAATTTCGCTCACATGCACCCGATGATGCAGCAATAGAGGGCACATGAGTTGCAACATGTTGTAACTCCAATGTCTCTCCACCATATTCCTTCCACCAAGTAGGTGCAATAGTCATCTTAATAGCATTAAGATTCCAAGGATCTCCGAAAGAGCCTTCACGATTCGTATATCTCACTCGTTGCTGGTAGGCCAATTTTCCTTGATCTCCAGGAAGTAACTTTTTACAAACCTCTTGAAAGTTACTTATGACTTTAGGATTCTGTGATTGAGCATGCATTTGATATTGTGGATGTACTGCAAACATAGCTCCATGCAAAGGGGTGTGCATTTGCTTCCATCTCTTATCGGCCAAATATACCACTTGTTGCTTCTCCCTAGGAGCAAAGCGCACAAATTCTTTAACTTGTCGTATTGCTTCTGACATCTTCCAATACGCTTTACCCATAACAAAGGCATCAACATCAACCATCCTCAATACTATTACAAATGGTTCTACACCTTTTATTCTTTCAACATTTTTCTAGAATAGAGATGATTGTACAAGATGTACACATTTAGAGCTTGGTATTGCGTACTGCATCTTTTTTCTAGCCAATTTGCCCATCATCTATCAGCAATAGTCTCGACTAAAGCTTGACGCACTTCCAACAATCTAGTAAGAACTAGAAAAGAAGTGGCAAATCTAGTTTGACAAAATTGCCTGAGTTGCTTCATAGAGTGCTCTTTGAACACTACATGCAAGTATTGATGACTCTTTATAAAACTCACTATGACGTTAGCATCTTGCAGTACTGGTTGCACAAATGGTAATTGTCCAATATTCTTCAATAATAAGTTGAGAGTATGAGCACCACATGGCACCCATGTCAGAGTGGGATACTTTGCCATGACCATCTCACATGCGGTCTTGTAATTCGATGCATTATCTATTACTAATGCAGTAACATTCTCACTGCCACCAACTTTGCCGATTGCTCTTTCGTACATTTTTACAATATATGCCAAAGTTTTTTCTTTTAGAGACGTATCAATACTCTCCAAGCTCTAACATCACAATGCATTTACTTTTCGTATCTTTGTGACGTATGACCAAATCTTGCCGTGCACCATGCCTTTGAAGTTGCCAAAAACAAAATGCAAAAAAAACTAATTTGAGTATACAATAGAAACATATTGCAATACACATTTTATAAAAAACAACACATATGCTTTGAAAAACACGTTCAAGCATGCAATACATTAATTGTCATTAAATCATGCTCTTTTAAAATAATTCACATTCTATTGAAAGAATATTAAATATTCATTCAAAAGAAAGTGTAAGAATGAGACAACTCTTCGAATAACTTTTAAAACTTTCAACTCATACATTTTAAAACTCTTTGTATTCTCACATTCTATTGAAAGAATATGACATATTCATTCAAAGAAAGTGTGAGAATACAAACACAATAAAATCATATTTCTCACATGAGGTCTAGGGAACTCAATGAGAAGATCCTAAAACTCCCACATACAAAAATTCCCATAAGAGATCTAAGGAATTCAACAAGGAGAACTTAAAACTTCCACAAACTAATTTAATAATTTCATAGACACGAAAACAAGCCCATTTCTCACAAGAGATCTAAGGAACTCAACAAGGAGATCCTAAACTCCCACATACAAAAATCTATTCACATGAGATCTAAGAAACTCAACAAGGAGATCCTATAACTCCCACAAACAAATTTCATCGACACAAAAACAAGCCCATTTATCACAAGAGATCTAAGGAACTCACCAAAGAGATCCTAGAACTCCCACGTACAAAATATATTCACATGAGATCTAAGAAACTCAACAAGGAGATCTTAGAACTCCCACAAACAAATTTCATAGACACAAAAACAAGCCCATTTATCACAAGAGATCTAAGGAACTCACCAAAGAGATCCTAGAACTCCCACGTGCAAAAATCCATTCACATGAGATCTAAGAAACTCAACAAGGAGATCTTAGAACTCCCACAAACAAATTTCATAGACACAAAAACAAGCCCATTTATCATAAGAGATCTAAGGAACTCACCAAAGAGATCCTAGAACTCCCACATGCAAAAATCCATTCACATGAGATCCAAGAAACTCAACAAGGAGATCTTAGAACTCCCACAAACAAATTTCATAGGCACAAAAACAAGCCCATTTATCACAAGAGATCTAAGGAACTCACCAAAGAGATCCTAGAACTCCCACGTACAAAAATCTATTCACATGAGATCTAAGAAACTCAACAAGGAGATCTTAGAACTCCCACAAACAAATTTTAAAGACACAAAAACAAGCTCATTTATCACAAGAGATCTAAGGAACTCACCAAAGAGATCCTAGAACTCCCACGTACAAAAATCTATTTACATGAGATCTAAGAAACTCAACAAGGAGATCTTAGAACTCCCACAAACAAATTTCATAGACACAAAAACAAGCTCATTTATCACAAGAGATCTAAGTAACTCACCAAAGAGATCCCAAGGAGATCTTAAAACTTCCACAAACGAATTTCATAGACACAAAAACAAGCCCATCAAGAGATCTAAGGAACTCACCAAAGAGATCCTAGAATTCCCACATATAAAAATCTATTCACATGAGATCTAAGAAACTCAACAAGGAGATCTTAAAACTCCCACAAACAAATTTCATAGACACAAAAACAAACATATTTTGAGAGTGCACTCAACGAAGCAAGAATGGAAGAGGGAGAGAGAGAAACAAAGAGCCACACAAGTTTTGGTGGGTGCAGAACACCCTAATCTTCTTTTTCATTCATTTATATATGTGTTTGAGTATTGTACATAAGCGGGGTAAAAGCACAGTGAACTTTAACTCCCACAACCTCCCACTTAAAGGACAATGTGCCTTTAAGGGAGAACAACCAATGAGCATACTATCTAATGCCCATCAATACATGACAATACTCAAACCGCTGACTAGGTAGACTCTTCGTCAGCATATCTGCAGGGTTATCATCTGTATGAAACTTGACAAGCTCTATGCGCTTGTCCTCAAGTACCTCCCTGATGAAATGGTACCTGACCTCAATGTGTTTGGTCTTTGCATGAAAGACCGGATTCCGTGCTAGCTGAATAGCACTCATGGAATCACTATGTGATGTCGGTACGCATCCATATGAGCAAATCTGGCCCAAAAGAAAATGCCAACTGCAATGGCAATCCAAAATGCCAATAAGTGCTAAATGACTCAAGCATAAACACCGTCCACTAGCATATGCATTAATAATATCTCATCCAACAGAGCATAACACTATCAGTGCATCACCTGCAATGTGTCAAAGCTATCCCTCAGCAAAAAATTTCATCCATGTGTAAAGCGTCCATAAAAATAGCATCCCACAAGGCAATTTGGGCTATCAGTGCATCCAATAAGGATCGCAATGCATCCAAATGGCCTATAAATCATCCACTACAACCCAATGCACACCACGAATGAGTGCACACTGCTCAAACTGCAACCAAAGTGATCTGCATAAAGTATGCTCAAGAAATCATAGTCCCATGGTAATGACTGCTACTGAAAATAGAACCTGAGATGCCTCAAAACATGGGTGCCATTGCATAATCAAACTCAACAAGAAAATCTGCAAATATCTCTCTTCTGCTGGAACTCCAAAATCCCAACCGATGAGTGAGAAATGGGAGTCAACACTTATCCACTGCCATGTGGCATAAATCTAAGGTTTCAAAACCTTAGAATGAAAATAGAGAGACGAAATCGAATACACAGAGATCTATAACTCTGAAAATCCTCCACCGAATCGCATAAGAACTGACAGGTAGGGGTCTTTGGGCATCCGAAATGCAATGGGACAGATAGTTTTGGAAACCGTGGTCTCAATCACTGGGTCCAACACACAGATTGAAAAACGTTTTTGGAAATAGAGCTATTTGTAAACTCCACCGGAGTGCAAATGATGAGCAACATAGAAGTTTTAGGACCTCCTGAGTCCACCGGAACTGACAGATCTGCAAATGGTTGCTCCAAACTTGAGTTCCAACACCCGGGCAAAAAAATGCAAAAACTGACATAGTGAGTCAGAAATCCAATGAAATGATCCCAGATTCAATAATGAAGGTGTTTCCAAGCTCTTGAAGTGAAGTGGATGCTAAAAGCAAGCAATAGTTGCCTCTACAAGTCAATACGGAGTCTTTATCATCGAACGGAACAGGGAAAAGCTCAAAAAACGACTTTTTCTTTGAAAACACTGAACAGGCTCTCAAGACCACTTCGCAAAACCAAAGTGACTTTTCCAAAGGTTCCTACAAGGTCTCTACACACTCGGATGCAAGTAAAGTCACCCACAAAGCTTCCCATAGAGCATCTCCTTCCTCCCACAGAGCTGCTGAGCTTCAAGCATTCACGCCCGCTCAGCTAGATCACCCGGGCTCTGATACAAGTTGAGAGTGCTCTCAACGGAAGCAAGAACAGAAGAGGGAGAGAGAGAAACAGAGAGCCACACAAGTTTTGGTGGGTGCAGAACACCCTAATCTTCTTTTTCATTCATTTATATATGTGTTTGAGTATTGTACATAACTGGGGTAAAGGCACAGTGGCCTTTAACCCCCACATATTTCTCATAAGAGATCTAAGGAATCAACAAGGAGATCCTCAAACTCTCACAAAAAAATTTATCTCACAAGAGATCTAAGGAACTCAACAAGGAGATCCTAGAACTCCCACAAATAAATTTCAACACATAAATATCTAAATTCTTTTATCACAAGAGATCGAAGGAACTCAATAAAGAGAACCCACAACTCCCACAAATAAATTTCAAACACGTAAATATCTAAAATATTTTTATCACAAGAGATCTAAGGTACTCAATAAAGAGAACCTAGAACTCCAACAAACAAAAGAAAGGCTCAAAGCCAAAATCCAAACAAAGATCTCAGGAACTCAGAATGAGATCCTAAAGCTCCCTAACAAAAATCTATCTTATTTCGGACCTTCTAGATTGCTTTCACAACCTTAGAGATAGTTCTCCTTCTTGTCCTTTTTAAATCTCTTATGCTCGATTAAGAAACCAAGTGTGAGATAAGAAAAATTGGCAAACAATGAGATTTTATGCAAAATCGAAGGAATGTATTCGTCCTAATACAAGTTTATTCATACGAATACTTATTTGTACGAATATGTGGTGATGATGTGGTGATTTATATAAAAAACGTGACGTGTCACCGTTTTTTAAATCAATTTTTTCTTCCATTCAAATCATTCGAGCGATTTTCTCGATTTTTTTGAATCACGAATTTGAAATTTTCTACTTAGCATGCAAGTTCTACATACGATTCCTATATGCAACTCCTGCATGTGACTCCTACATGCGAGTTCTACATGCGAGTTCTACATGCAACTCCTACATGCGAGTTCTACATACAACTCCTACATGCAAGTTCTATATGCAAGTTCTACATGTCGAGAGAGAATGTCTTACAATTCCTACATGTAGAGAGAGAAGCTCTCCAACTTGTATAAATACCCCATAATGGAATGAAGCCCACATTCTTTAGGGCATTGTGTTAAGTTCTACTTTGGTATTCCAAGCAATTGTCTCAAGTGTCCATGCTTCCTTGCACTCCACGTCCAAAAGCATGTCCTAACCTTGTAACTCCTCCTTCCCTCTCCTCTAACCTTTCAACCCATCCTCTCCCTCTCCAACCTTGCAACCCATCCTCTCCCCCTCCTCCTCCCTCCTCCTCCTCCCTTCTCCTCCTCCCCCTCCCTCCTCCTTTCTTCTCCTCCTCCCTCTTCCTCCTCCTCCTACTCCTTCCTCCTTCTTCTCCTTCCTCCTTCTCCCTCATCCCCCTCCTCCTCCCTCCTCTCTCTTCTTTCCCCCATGCTCTTACACCTTCTTCCTCTCCCACTCCTACGCTCCCCCTAAACCCTTAGTTCCTCAACCCTTAACCTCCATGATCTACAAGGGAGATGAGTTCCCCACCATGTACTCTACACTTAACCTTGGAACCTCTTCTAAACTCTGGAACCTCTCTCTAAACCTTGGAAACTCTCTCTAAACCTTGGACCTCCTTCTAACCTTGGAACCTCTTCTAAACCTTGGAACCTCCTTTTAAATCCTGAAACCTCCTTCTAACCCTTAAACTCCTCCTAAACCCTACAACCCCCAATGAAGACAAAAGCCTTCATTACCTCAACCATGATGATACATGTTGCTTTTACATATGCATGCACTATGTTTGCTTACCACACTTAAGCCTACATCTCTCACTGGAACATGACTTGAGGTCCTAAGCTACACGTATACTACAAACAACAACCTCGATATATCTGTAGGTGACAAAAATCCTCAAAACCCTACATACTAAGAATACCGTGCTCTTCCTGCAAAAGCTGGGGGAAAGAGCCAACAATATGAGTGAATCTCAAAAATGTTAATGCAATAATAATCAAATATCACTACCCCCTACCATTAAAGGATATAGTTTTGGAATGGATCTCAAGGTCAAAAGTATACAGCTTCTTGGATGGGTTCAATAGGTACAACCAAGTACGAATTGAACCTCAAGATTAAGCAAAAATAGCCTTTTCCATAGAATTGGGCATTTTTCCATACAAGCTCATGCCATTTGGCTTATGCAATGCAACATCCACTTTTCAAAGGGTTATGTACATTGCCTTCAAGGAAGTTCTTACCAAATTCCTACAAGTCTTCCTCAATAAAATATGCATACAGTCAGGCAAAAAGGAGCACTTGAAATGCTTTGAAGATGTACTAAAGAAATGTAGGGAGTATGGAATCTCCTTGAACCCTCTCAAATGTCAATTCTTGGTCACACATGGAGTAGTATTTGGACACATAGTCTCTCAACATGGGATTGCTCTACTGACATGGAAAAAATCAAGATCATCATGAAGCTTTGGCACCCCACAAAATGCTAAGGTATCCAAGTCTTCATGGGACATGCTGGATGTTATAGAAGGTCATACATAGATATGCCATGATCACAAGACCCCTTTGTAAGCTACTAGTGAATTTCATTTGGACAGGAGAATGCGAACAAGCATTCAAAACCCTCAAGTGGAGATTGATCACAGCTCCCAAACTGATGGCTCTAAATTGGGACATTGAATTCCATGTGCATAAAGATGGTTCCATATATGGAATAAGGAGTGTGCTATGTCAACCTATTAAGTACAATAGTGCAAGAAGGTAGTTAAATGAGGTAGAGGTCAATTACACTTCCACTGATGGAGAAGCCCTAGCAATGGTCTATAGTGTGAAGAAATTCTCACATTATTTATTGGCCATTGCTTTTGCATTTTACATGAATCATCAAGCCCTATCGTATCTTGTGAATCGACCATGTACCACTAGACGGATCATTAGATGGCTTCTACAACTCCAAGAATTCAACTTCAAGATAATGGTATAGAAAGGAGCTTATCACTACATTGCAGATCGTATGTCATGATTGATGATAGGAGAAGAGCCAGAAGGAATAGAAGATGACCTGCCAGATGCTACTTTATTTCAAATTGATGTTGTATGTGAATGGTGTGTAGATATCATTGTGAGACCACCCCCTGAACTGAGACCAATGGAGGCTATGCAAGATGCATAATGATCATATTCTCAAAAGATGTAATATGCCACGTGAACGCATGCCAATCATAAGACAAGTTCATGAAGTCATAGTGGGAGGACACTTTGGAGGGGAAGCAATAGCAAGAAAAAATCCTCTTAGCAGGTTATTGGCAGCCAACCCTTGGGATAGATGCTTACGACTATGTCAAATGATGTGATGTATGCCAAAGAACAATCAAACACCTCAGCACAAGGATTTCAACCCCCTAACAACAATTACTACTCAGCAACTATTTGAAAAAATGGGGATTGATTTCGTGGACCCATACATCTAGCCGCAAAGGAAGCACAAGCATGCTACATCATTGTTGCCACCTTGGACTACTTCACAAAGTGGGCTGAAGATATAAAGCAATGAGAAAGGCAAATGCTAGAAGCACAACAAAGTGCTTGTATGAAAATGTGATTACACAATTTGGATGCCCCATTGTAATTGTGTTTGATAGAGGCACACATTTTGTCAATGAGGTAATCCAAGTACTTTTCTATGGCTTTATGATTATCCATATAAAAAGCCAAATAGTATCACAAACCATCCATAGCTAGTATTAGATTGTATCATGAGCACTCACTAGAATGTGTACATCTTTGTACATATAGCTAGCTTCGACCTATTTCAACCTAGGGCTCATAGGTGATGACCGAGTCCTAGCTATCCTATGGACTCCCTAGCAAATTATATAGGAGGAACTCTTGCCTCACTAGTCATGCATAGTGCACCCACACGTTTTGAGCACCATGAATAAATTGCAAATTAAGCACATAGGAGGAACTATTGCCTCACTAGTCATGCATAGTGCACCCACACATTTTGAGCACCATGAATAAATTGCACAAGAAAAGCCCCGAGAGATACTTGCTTTGGTTCACACACACAACAACCTCATCACAAAAAGAGTAAAATGCATCAACCACTCACAAAAGAAAGATGCAATGTTGGCACATGGCACTCTTACCACATGGCACTATATTGGCAGTGTCAGAGACTGGGACCTATTTCATGTGTGACATGCCAAGCTAAAGACAACTTACTAAGATGGGGAAAAGGCCTACAACGTCGTTATTGTAAATGAAGTAGAGTAAATATGCATTAAGTTGATGTGTTAACAAAACTGGAATTTGGCATATCTTTAGCGATGCTAAGAACCATCATCAAAAAAGTACAAAGAGGTATTTTGCTAAAAAGAAAGAAAGAAAGAGACAATCACATAATCACAACTAAATTAAATATGCTTATCATCACTCCCCTTGTTCACCCTTGGAACTCATTCAGTCTTTGATCACTCCTTATATTTTATAGTACTTGGGATACATTCATCCATTCATTCATATATTCATTGAGTTCTCTTTATATTCACAGTCCAATTTTTGTCATGGAGCACAAGAAAAAAAGAAAAAAAGAAAGAGTGAAAATATGGACATGAGACAGCCTTTATTCATTTTAAATGCCAAGAATCCTTGTCAAGAATGCACAACTATCACACTAAAAAGAACGAAAGAAAGATTCATTAATATAATCACTTTTTTTAAAATTAGCACCATGCCTTCATCCTTGGCATCACCTCATTCAATCACTATGATTCCCAGTCCTTGGCATGGATGCATTTATTCATTCATTCATTCATTCATGGCTCCCTATATTTCACACTCCCATTTCTTGTTGGGATATCTCAAGGTGTATGCCTCAGGCACACCTTGGTTTCTATGTGTGAGTGCTAGAGGCACAATTAGGTGCCCATAAGCATAGTTAGGTGGTGGAAAGCCACATAGGATGATTGAGAGAATCTAGGAGCAATTGAGGAGATGATTGTGAAGCTCTGAAGTCATCAGTGATGTCAGTGAGCATGTAAGAGGTGCCTACATAAGGACCTCACTCTTCTTCATTCCATAATGCAAATATTCTGAATTTGTGTCCACTCTACTCTTTCCTTTCAGTTTACCAACATGGTATCAGAGCCATTTGATCCCCCTTGTTCCCATTTCTGCCACATCATCATCTTCTTCTCCATCTTCTTCTTCACCATCTCTTCCTCTTCTTCCTAAAATTTGCTTAAGCCTGTTCTCCTCCATTTCTCTGCCATTCTCCACGCCCTTCCTGTTGGAGATACACCTCGAAGGGGCAAACCCTTGGCTGCAAGGAATTGAAGAATCATGGGCTCATTTCATCGCCATTTCACATAGTTCGTCGACCCTTCTTCTTGCGTTTTCTCTCAAAATGCTCCATGCTTCTCTAATTCCTTTCAGAGGGAGCTTTTCCAGACCTAGAGCTATCTTGTGCTGAAATCTGAGCAACAATGGCTGCATATTCAAGCTGAAAATAGAGAAAAACCAGTCGAAAATGGAGAGACAAGCTATGGCGCCTTGACGTGTTTTTGCACCCTTTCTCATCAACGGACCTTCTGTGGTATATAAGCTCTCTTTTGCCTTAGAAACCCCCTTTTCCTTTGCTCTAAAGAGTGAGATACAAGCCCTCCAAGTTCAGTCTTTTGATTTTGACAGTTTGGCCAAGTTTTTGAAGATGATGCTACATAAGATGCTATTCTAGCATTTCTGGTTTTTTAAAGTTTTCAATAACATCAGTACAACTGTGGCTTCAGCTTTGCTTTGAGTTGCTATACCTGGTTTTGATTGGAAAGCTTTCATTTTAGCCACCTCTATGAAGCAAGTAAGAAAAAGCATCATTGATTGAATTTTGGTCACTAGTCTTTGCTACATTAATGCTTACATTTGGAAGCCTTTCAGTTGTTATTCTAGCCTTGTAAGAGAGAAGACACTTCCCAATACCTGGGTTAGACCCTCTCATGGCTACCATATTGAATATAGATAAGTTCAATGGAAAGGGCTTCCACACATGGCAGATGAAGGTGAAATTTGCATTGATGAGGTAAAACCTCTGGGGACTTGTCAAACCGACTTCAACTTCTTCTTCTACAGCCTCCAATGCTGGAGAATCCTCAGCTCCGACATGCCTGACAAGGGATCCTACTAGAGAGGAGAAAGCATATGGTATCATTGCTCTTGCTTTAGGAGATGATTATATTCATCACATCTCTGACTTAGAGTCTCCTTCAGAAGCTTGGTAGAAGCTTGACATGATTTTTGGTGCTAGCTCTCACATCTCTAAATTATCACTTAAAATCTCTTTCTTTGAATTGAAGATGGCTAGTGGCACTCCTTTGGCAGCCCATGTTAATTACATGCAGAGTCTTATGACTCAACTTGCTTCTATCAACTCTCCTATCACTACAGATGATGCTATGGCAATGTTGCTTAAGAGTATGCCTAAAGATTATGATCATATTGTTACCACTTTGAAAAATCTTCCTCATCCTAATCTTGAAGGTATTATCTCTGCTCTCCAAGAAGAAGAAAGGCACATGGAGCTCAGGAAAGGCAATGACATAGCTTATGCTGTAAAAATCCAGAAGGGCAAGTTTACACCTTGTAATCAGTGGAAAGACAAATCACCTTTCAAAGGACTGCTTCAAAATCAATCCATGCAAACACTGTGGCAAAAACAATCATCATGAGAAGTTTTGCAGAGCCAAAGCAAAGACAGAAAATGCCAATCTACTTTCAGTTAATGTGCCTCCACAAGATGAGGCATCCTTTGAAGATTATGCATTTTAAATCATCTCTATGTATGCTCCAGATCTCTCTTTTTATGTTGAGTCAAGGTACTCAGCCTGGATAGTCCTCCAAAATGAATGAAATAAACTATTGTGTTTTGTGTGTTTTGTAAACACCTCTGGTCACCTTATGATGTAGGCCATGTGTATGTGTTTTTTCTCCATGGTACCTCCTGCAGACATTGTGTGCATGTACATGCAGGGGAGATAACCTTTGGAAGGTCTTTTGTATCCCTTTTGTTTACCTTACACCCATGGGAACCCTTGCTAGCTTGAGATCCTAGCCATTGATAGATCCATGACCACCATGAGATGGCATGAGACACCTTGTGCTAGTTGTATCCTTGACATAGCCTGAGGCATTCCCTTGAGGGGGGGTTTGTTGGGATATCTCAAGGTGTATGCCTCAGGCACACCTTGGTTTCTATGTGTGAGTGCTAGAGGCACAGTTAGGTGCCCATAAGCATAGTTATGTGGTGGAAAGCCACATAGGATGATTGAGAGAATCTAGGAGCAGATTGAGGAGATGATTGTGGAGCTCTGAAGTCATCAGTGATGTCAGTGAGCATGTAAGAGGTGCCTACATAAGGACCTCACTCTTCTTCATTCCATAATGTAAGTATTCTGAATTTGTGTCCACTCTACTCTTTCCTTTCAGTTTACCAACATTTCTATCATGGAGCATGTAACCTTTAACTTAAAACTAAACTTGAATCCTACCATTTTATTAACTTTTTAAAATGATAAAAATGAATGAGTAAAAATATAAACATGAGACACGATGCGGAGGGTCCGTTAGGACCCAATCCTCCCTGCAAATGTCAAGGGTGGTGCTTTATTATTGACTTGGTGATGTCCAAGAATTGTGCCTTTTGGGAATTGAAGCCCGAATAAGGCTATGCTTACAAGAGCTCATAGTGTTTCCTTGTTGCAATCTACATAATTTTGTTACAACCATGTGAATAAAAAATGTTGCCATGCTTTGATCTTACATTCATCTTTGCTAACTCTGAATGTTCACTCGCATCGAGAACATGCATCAAAAGAGAGGAATGTGTAAGAATTTAAATTGAAGTAAATATATCTAGGGCAAGGAAAGCTGAATAAAAAATTTAAAAAATATATAATAATATATGTTATAATTATTGTAACCACACAGTGTGTGGGCGGGGAAGTGATGCGCTTCCTTCCCCAAAAATTTATAATCCGAGGGAATCGGCCCTTCCTTGGGCATCCAGTAGAGTCTAGTATATTAGAGTCTAGTAGAGTCTTGTGAATGGATAAGATACTGACATATTGCCTAAATATTAATAGTCGTATTTGTATTGCAATCGAGAACATGCATCAAAAGAGAAGAATGTTGTAAGAATTTTGATTGAATTAAATAAATCTACAAACTCTATTTAAAAACTTTATATAATTAAAGTATGTGATATAATTATTATAACCACAGATCGTAAGGGCAAGGAGGCAGTGCAATTCTGGTGCTTGACTTCAAATATAGGAAAATGCTACATCTAAAACTTGCTTCTCCAAAAGTGAGCCTCGTACATGGCTAGAATCTTGGGTGCAAGCTTGTGGTAAAGAAACAACCATGTTCACGGCAATCGACCCTTCTCCTCTCTCCTCCCACTTAATTTCATAGCTTCATGTTGCAAGAAAAGCACTTATGTGAGAGGTACATCATACCATGATCTATGTCACTTGTGAAAGTGAGCTTTACTACTAAAAGAGCTGAGGCTAGAAGAATGCATCTCTGAAAAGTTTTTGCTCAAGTAAATTATTGGAATCCTCAATGTTTTAATATGAGGAAATGTGGTTTGCACTGTTAGTATAAGAGTAACTATCTAGCTCTCACAATATCTTCACTATGCACATCAAAAGACATCAATTTAAATGCTAAAAATGTGCTCCATGGTAAGAGTAGAGAGTTTTGGAATGATAAATTGTTCCTTTGCAATGAAAAAGTCAATAACATTGTCAACAACAACGCCCAAGATGCCCATGCCCAAGCTCAAGGAATTCAACCCCATGAAACCCTTGGATTCATACGTTGCAGGATTTGCTCCAACCCCCAACCCATATGGATGTTGAGATATCAAGCTCTACCCCCGATATATCTCCTGGATGACTATCATTTATGTCACCGCCTATGTTAGTTGTACTCGTGGTGTAGTTAGACTACCACGTATGTTTTTGGTTTGGGTTCACATATGAACCACGTATTCTAGGTTTGACATATAGGGTATTTCCCTCTTCTATTGTGTGTGCAAAAGTGAAGAAAGGCTTCACCCTCCAACCTTGTGTCCTCTCTCTTTTGTGTGTTGTGAAGAAAGCTGAACTTGAGTCTCCTATCTCTCTCCCTTATTCTTTACATGGTATCAGAGCCTTGTTCGTGGTAAGGAGCTCAAGAAAGCAAGCCAAGTTTGTGGTGTCCTGGTAAGAGGACCAGTGTTGCTTTCCTATTTCGAGTTTGGGAGCAAATCTCTGCAGGTACCACAGCCAGAAGTGCAGGAGTGCACTGTTTCAGATTGAGAGGCCCTTCGCGGTGTGGCGAGAGCGCAGTATATGCTGCAGGAGAGGACGAAGCCCTCAGTGACTTTATTTTTTTGATTTGAGGCCGTTTCGGGGCCCGTTTTGAAGGCGGAAGTTCTTCGCAGGCACTCAGAAAAAAGGCCCTATTTTTCACTGTGCGACCACTGCACGGCTAGTCGGTGGAAAGGTGCCACAGAAATTGCATCGTATGCCTGTGTGCAGAGATATTGGGAGTTGCAGATTTATGCCTGTTGCCTGTTGATGCAAAATCGTCACTAGGAAGTGACTGTGTGGTGAAATACCACTTTCGTCAGTGTTGCAGATCTACCCCTGTGAGGCTTTTTGCAGAAGTTTTGCTATTTGCCCTTGTGAGGCATTTGCTGTGTTTACAGGTTGCTGTTGCAATTCGTGATTTGTAAAATGTCTGAGAATCTGTCTACCATTGTCAGTGAGAAGCTTGACAAGAACAACTTCCAAGCATGGAAGTTCAGGATGACAAACTTCCTTATGGGAAAGGGAGTTTGGGATTACATCAGTGGTGAAACTGCAGAACCAATTTTGGGTACTGCTCCCACTCCTGCTGAATTGAAGGCCTTTAAAGAATGGCATGAAAAAGCCAGAAAATGCTTGTATTGGCTGTCTGTTAGCATTTCAGATTCTATGATTGTGCATATACAGGATGTAGAGACACCTAAGGAGGCATGGGATACATTGGTGAAGCTGTATAGCACAAATACCAAAGCACGAAAGATGCAGCTAAAGCAGGAGTTGCACAATGTGCAAAGGAAGAATATGAATATAAATGAGTATTCCTTGAAGGTAAAAGGCCTTGCAGATTCTCTTGCCTCCATTGGAGCACCTGTTGATGATGAGGACTTAGTGTCCGTGACCTTGAATGGTCTTGGGAAAGATTATGCACAGTTTCGGACATCCATTGGAGTCCGTGAAACATTTCCTGATTTTCAGGAACTTATTGCTCTCTTGCTGAGTGAAGAGCAAAGGAATGGTGGTTCAGCCACCTCAACTTCTCAAGAGACTGCTTTCTACTCGAATACAGGTAGAGGCAGGGGTAGAGGAAGAGGCCGTTTTGGTGGCCGTGCAGGAAATCAGAACCAGCAGCAACAACAGGAAAACCAGTCCTATGGAGGGGGACGTGGTAGTTCTAGAGGCAGGGGGAGCCAAAGAGGCCGTGGTTCATGGCAAAGGAACCAGCAAGTAAATAGCAGCACAGAATGCTATTATTGTGGAAAGCCTGGACACAAGGAGAATACATGCTATAAAAAACAGAACGACATCAAAAGTGGGAAGTTGCAGCAAAGCAACTATGCATCATCAAGTGGGCATGGTGACGACAGAAATGAGCACCTTTTTGTGATGCAGCATATGGTTAACTCCATGTCAGGAGATGCTGCAGCTTGCAATGATGTTTGGTATGTTGATTCAGGTGCCTCTAACCACATGACCAGTCATGGTGAGTGGTTTCATGATGTTAGAAATTTGGATAAGCCAGGTTATGTTGAAACAGGTGATGATACTGCGCACCCAATTACGCAGGTTGGTAAAGTGCCATTGGCTATGCAGGATGGCAAAACAAAGTACTTGGCAGATGTACTTCATGTTCCAAAAATCACTAAGAACCTAGTTTCAGTTGGCCAGATGGTTGACAAGGTCTGCAGGTTAGATTTAATCCTGATGGATGCTTTGTTGAGGACTTGAAAAATAAGTGCCGCTTGGTTGCAAAAGGCAACAAAAATGGCAGAATGTTCACCTTGGATGTTGATATGCCTGAGGTGAAAGCCGCTATGTTTGCGCATGGGAGAGGTGTCATTGCAGATATTGAGATATGGCACAAGCGCATTGGGCACGTGAATATACAAAGGCTGAAATCTATGCAAACGAAAAACATTGTTGCAGGTTTGCCTAAATTCAAAGTTGAGGGAATGCAAAAGGTATGTGAAGCATGCCAAATGGGTAAGCAGGCCAGACATGCATTTCCCAAAAATGCTAAGGTGAGCAGAAGACCTTTGGAAGTGATCCATTCAGATGTTTGGACAACCAAAGCGGCTTCTATTGGTGGATGCCATTATTATGTGACATTTATTGATGACTACACTAGGAAGGTGTGGATTTATTTTATGAAGCACAAAAGTGAAGTGTTCAGCCATTTCAAGGCTTTTAAGGCCATGGTTGAAAAAGAGAAAGGTGTGCATATTAAAGTGCTAAGATCTGATGGAGGGGGAGAGTACTTTTCAGAAGAATTTTGTGAATATCTAAAAGAACAGGGCATTCAAAGGAAGTACTCATGCAGGTCTACCCCTCACCAGAATGGGGTTGCAGAAAGGAAGAACAGGCATATTGCAGAAGTAGGACGGGCGATCCTAAATGAGAAAAACATGCCTGATTATTTTTGGGCTGAAGCAGTAGCAACTGCTGTTTATATTATGAACAGAACCCCCACTGCAGCTGTCCATGGCATGACGCCTGAAGAAATGTATACAGGCCAAAAACCAGATATTTCTCACTTGAAGGTATTTGGTTGCATAGCTTATGTTCATGTTCCTGATGAGAAGAGAACAAAGCTGGATCCAAAGGCAGAAAAATGCATCTTTATTGGATATGCTCTGCACCAGAAAGGGTATCGCTGTTATAACCCTTCCACCCACAAAATGCAAGTGAGCAGAGATGTTGTTTTTGATGAAATGAGCAGCTGGTATGCACCAACTGTTATGGTAGGAGATGCAGATGCAGGAAATGGGAATGCTGCAATAAATGCAGAGCAGCAATCTCAAGCCTTGAGTGGACCCAGAGAGTCCTCTACTAGTGGATCTAATGCATGAACAGGGAGATTGAGATCTAGTGAATCGTCACATGGCAACCCTGATAGTGTTGTGCAGGTATCACATAAGGGAAAAGAAAAAGTAGACCATGCTCCAGTGTTTGATGTGTCTGCTGTAGCTCTCATGTTGATGGAGAGTCAAGCGGCTCTGAAATGAGCCTTGATGAGGAACTTGGGATTCCTTCTGTTGTTACACCTGGTGCAAGGAAAAGCAAGCATGATTTAAAGACTCCTGCAACTGATCCAATTGTATGGAGGTCCACTCGTATTAAGTATCCAGTTGACAGGCTGAGATATGATGGGTATACAGCACATCACTATGCTTATATGGTCAAGGTTCTAGAGGAGCCAGAGCCCACATGTTTTGAGGATGCAGCAGGGCATAAAAATTGGGAAGCAGCTATGGATGAAGAGATGGCTGCCTTGGATGCAAACCACACTTGGGATTTGATGCCTTTGCCTCATGATAAGAAGGCTATTGGCTGCAAGTGGGTTTACAAAGTAAAGCACAATGCTGATGGGTCTGTTAGCAGGTACAAGGCAAGATTGGTTGCCAAAGGTTTTGCGCAGACATATGGAATTGACTATGAGGAAACTTTCAGCCCAGTTGCAAGGATGGCAACTGTGAGAGCAGTAATTGCTATGGCTGCTGCAAAGGGATGGTCTTTGCATCAGATGGATGTGAAAAATGCCTTCTTGCATGGTGATTTGCAGGAAGAGGTTTATATGATGCAGCCAAAAGGTTATGAGGATAATTCACACCCCGATTTTGTATGCAGGTTGCGCAAAGCCTTGTATGGCTTAAAACAGGCGCCGAGGGCATGGTCAGACAAGATAGGGCAATATCTTGTCACTATTGGATTTCAGATTTCCAATTCAAATTTTTCACTTTATGTGAAAAGGACAAACAGAGGGATTGTGCTTGTAGTCATCTATGTTGATGACTTGATTATTACAGGTGATAGTGATGCAGACATTAATGAAGTGAAGCTGCTATTGAAGCAGAAATTTGAGATGAAGGATTTGGGAGAGCTGCGTTACTTCTTGGGCATTGAGGTTATTAGATCCCTGAGTGGGATATGGCTGTTGCAAAGGCAATACGGTTTGGACATGCTGTCCAAATATGGGATGACAGGCTATAAGCCTATCTCTGTTCCATTGGAGCAGAATGTGAAGCTCAATGCAGAGACAGGTGAGCTTCTTGAAGATATTACTATGTACAGGCGCATAGTAGGTAGCTTGATTTACATGACTATAACCAGACCAGATTTGAGCTATGCTGTGGGGCTGGTGAGTCAGTTTATGCAGGCACCGAGGAAGCCACATTTGGATGCGGCTAGGCGCATACTGCGGTATGTGAAGTCCACATTGCATTATGGACTGTTTTATGAAGCTGGGTGTGCACTACAGGTACATGGATACACAGATGCTGACTGGGCTGGTAGTGTCTCAGACAGGAGATCTACTAGTGGTTTTATGTTTTCCCTTGGGAGTGGTGCCATCAGTTGGAGCAGCAAGAAGCAGCCAACAGTTGCCTTGTCGAGCACAGAGGCTGAGTACAGGGGTGCAGCAATGGCTGCATGTGAGGTAGCTTGGTTACGGAAGCTACTTGCAGATATGGGACAGTCAGTTCATGCAGCAGTTTTCATTCATTGTGACAACATTAGCAGCATCATGCTTGCTAATAACCCAGTTTATCATGCTAGAACGAAGCACATTGAGGTGCATTATCACTTTGTGAGAGAGAAGGTTCTAGCTGGTGAGATTGATCTTGTCTATGTCAGCACCGAGGAGCAGGTGGCTGATATTTTTACGAAGGCATTGGGTACCGAGAAGCTTCGTAGATTTAGGAGCTTGCTTGGTGTACGTGAGATGGATTTGAGCTTGAGGGGGAGTGTTGAGATATCAAGCTCTACCCCCGATATATCTCCTGGATGACTATCATTTATGTCACCGCCTATGTTAGTTGTACTCGTGGTGTAGTTAGACTACCACGTATGTTTTTGGTTTGGGTTCACATATGAACCACGTATTCTAGGTTTGACATATAGGGTATTTCCCTCTTCTATTGTGTTGTTGTTGTGTGCAAAAGTGAAGAAAGGCTTCACCCTCCAACCTTGTGTCCTCTCTCTTTTGTGTGTTGTGAAGAAAGCTGAACTTGAGTCTCCTATCTCTCTCCCTTATTCTTTACAATGGAAAGACATACCACCAGAAGATGAAGCCCCCTGATCCACAAGAGCATGTACAATATTTAGAACTTGAAGTCAGAGAGCTCAAGCTTTGGCTTGCAGCTCTCGAAAGGAAAGTTTCTAATTTGGAGGGTAGTGGAAGGCAAGAAGTAATCAAGGAGGCATTGCACCAATGCAATGCATCTCCACCAATGCCACACCTCATTTCACAAGTGCAAGAAATAGTCAACACTCAAGTGAAATCCATGAGACAAGAAATGAAGATGTAAACAATAAAGTGAACAATTTTGACCTTTACAAAAGGAAGTGAAAGAACAAGAAACCAGAGAAGCTAACAAGTTGATTCTATGCATGGGGGGACAACCATAGGGTTGCCCAATCATAGGGGAATACACATAAGACAAAATCAACTACCTTAAAGAGAATATACCGCAAGTGCAATGAAATAAGTATGCTATCTGGAGTATTCATCAAAAGGGAACACACATACAAGTTTCTCTCAGTGACAAGGCAGTAAAGATCAAAATTCTTCAGCAAATACACAAGTTGAAGGGCACAAAGATATGGATATCTGAGGAGCTTACTCAGCAAAGATCTATTCAACTCATTAAAGTTAAAAGGCTAAGAAAGCTAGAAAATGGGCAATCTACCGAGAAGGACAAGCATTGATTAGAGAATTCAAGCTAAGCCCAAAGACTCTCAATCTTAAACTGATGTAATGAAGGTTATACTACTATGATAGCACTAGAATATAGGTATGGTTTGCTTTATAATAACTGAGAGTTGCTTTATGTGCACTCCCTCTCTCTTTGAAGATGTAGTTCTCTTTTTTATGAGTATTTTGTCTCATAGGCCTATGAGGCCTCCTACATATGTTAATACAACTTTCATTTTTTCATTCTCTCTTGCTCTCTCTCTCATAGATCTTGAAGGGTCTCCTGTAGATTTTAATACAATCATAGCATATCATCTCTCTCTCTCTCTCTCTCTCTCTCTCTCTCTCTCTCTCTCTCAATTGGGATGAAAAAACTAGAAAATGAAAAGGCTCCAGACACCCAAGGCTTGGTGGTTGAAATGCTTAAATGGGGTGGGACAAAAACAAAGACGATGCTTACCTTGATCATGAATAAGTTGTGAAGATAGTGGGAGAGAGGGAAGGAGTCTCACTTGTGGCTTTCTCACATGAACAATTGGGGGAATACACTCAAAGGTGGAGGCTGAAAATAGTTTTCCTCTTCTTAGTTGTGTAAGCCAAAAGAACTCAAGTACAAAGAAATAGAAGAACCCTATATGTGGGTCTCAAACCAAACTCAACTAACTAAGGTGGCATACTAACTGAGCCACAAACTAGAGTAGATAAGGATAGCTATCATCCAGCTATTATTCGTGGCGGTGTACCAACCACATCTCCAGCTAACAAGTCGGTGACATAAATGCACAACAGTCACCCTGGCATATCGCGAGTGGAGCTCGATATCTCAACACTCCCCCTCGAGCTCAATCCCAAATCCTGCACACCAAGCAGGTCTCTGAACTTGCGTAGCTTCTTTGCGCCCAATGCTTTCGTGAATATGTCAGCTACCTGATCCTCTGTGCTGACATAAACTAGATCAATAAGACCTAGTAAAACCTTCTCCCGCACATAGTGATAATGCACTTCAATGTGCTTTGTTCTAGCATGAAAGACTGGGTTCTTTGCCAAATGTATGCTGCTCATGTTGTCACAATAAATGACAACTGGCCCATCTGTAGACTGATGCATATCATAGAGTAGCTTATGCAACCAAGCTACCTCACATGCAGCCATTGCTGCACCCCTGTACTCAGCCTCTGTGCTCGACAAGGCAACTGTAGGCTATTTCTTGCTGCTCCAAGTGACTACAGCACTCCCAAAAGAGAACACATATCCACTGGTAGATCGCCTATCAGAAATACTACCAGCCTAATCAGCATCAGTGTATCCATGCAACTGTATCTGAACCCCAGCCTCATAAAATAGTCCATACTGCAATGTTGACTTCACATACCTGAGTATGCGTCTAGCCGCATCCAAATGCGGTTTCCTTGGAGCCTGCATAAACTGACTTACCAACCCAACAGCATAGCTCAAATCTGGCCTGGTAATAGTCATGTAAATCAAACTTCCTACTATGCGTCTGTACATAGTAGGGTCTTCCAGAAGCTCACCTGCATCTGCGCTCAGCTTCACATTCTGCTCCAAAGGAACTGTAAAATAGGCTTACAGCCTGTCATCCCATATTTGGACAGCATGTCCAGTCCATACTGCCTCTATACTGCCTCTACAAGAGCTGTATCCCACTTGGTGATCTAATCACCTCAATGCCCAAGAAATAACACAGCTCTCCCAAATCCTTCATCTCAAACTTGTGCCTCAATAGCATTTTCACATGAAGGATATCTTCATCACTATCACCTGTGATGATCAAATCATCAACATAAATGACCAGCAGCATAATCCCTTTCTCTGTTTTTCTCACATAGAGTGAGAAATCTGCCTTGGAAATATGAAAGCCAATAGTGACAAGATACTGTCCTATCTTGTCAGACCATGCTCTAGGTGCTTGCTTCAAGCCACACAAGGCTTTCTTCAACCTGCAAACAATGAATAGCATGAACATAACCTGCTGGCTGCTCCATAAAGACCTCTTCTTGCAAATCACCATGCAAGAAGGAATTCTTTACATCCATCTGATGTAAAGACCATCCCTTTGATGTAGCCATAGCAATGGCTGCTCTTACGGTTGCCATCCTTGCAACCGGGCTGAAAGTTTCTTCATAATCAATGCCATATGTCTGTGCATACCCCTTGACAACTAATCTTGCCTTGTATCTATTCACAGAACCATCTGCATTGTGCTTGATCTTATAAACCCATTTACAGCCAATTGCATTCTTGCCTTTAGGCAAAGGCACCAATTCCCATGTAGCATTAGCATCCAAGGCATCCATTTCTTCATCCATGGCTTTCTCCCATTTTTCATTTCCCATGGCTTGCTCAAAAGAAGTGGGTTCTGGTTCCTGTATCACTTTGACCATATAGGCATAGTGAATGGCTGTAAATCCATCATATTTCAGCCTATCCACAGGATACCTGACCCTGGTAGACCTGCGCAAAATAGGCTCACTTCCAGGTGCTCTCAAAACATCCCTGGTCTTCCTTACTCCAGGTGTAACAACAGAAGGAATACCCAACTCATCATCAATGCTCTGTTCTGAGCCACTGGATTCACCATCCACACAAGAGTGACCTGCATTCACATCAAACATGGGCTGATCTACCTTCTCTTTTCCTTTTCGTGATATCTGCATACCACTCTCTGCATTGCTTTGAGGGGATTCTCCTTATCTCAATCTGCCTGTCCATGGCGAAGTATGTGAACCATTGCTAGAGGACACTCTAGGTCCACTGATATTTTGTGATTGCTGCTGTGAATTCTGTGCAGCATTACCATTTTGTGCATCTACATCAATCATCACATTTATTGGTTTATACCAGCTGCTCATCTCATCAAAAACAACATCTCTGCTCACTGTGAACTTACGTGTAGAAGGGTTATAGCATCTATACCCTTTCTGCTGTAGAGAATAACCAATAAAGATGCAGTTCTCAGCTTTTGGATCCAACTTGGACCTCAACTCATCTGGCACATGGACATAGGCAATGCAACCAAAAATCTTCAAATGAGAAATATCTGGTTTCCTACCAGTATACATCTCCTCTGGCGTCATGCCATGTATTGCTGCAGTGGGAGTCCTGTTCATTATATAGACTGCTGTAGCAACTGCTTCAGCCCAATAATAATCTGGTAGATCTTTTTCATTTAGCATAGCCTGAGATACCTCTCCAATATGCCTGTTTTTTCTTTCTGTAATTCCATTTTGCTGTGGGGTATGACTGCATGAATATTGCTGCTTTATACCATGCTCCTGCAAGAACCTTGCAAACTCATTTGAGAGGTACTCTCCCCCTCCATCTGACCTTAGGCATTTTATTTGCAGGCCTGTTTCTTTTTCAACCATAGCTTTGAAAGCTGTGAAGTGCCCAAACACTTCACTTTTCTTTTTCATAAAATACACCCACAGTTTTCTACTAAAGTCATCAATAAATGTGACAAAATAGTGACAGCCTCCAATAGATGCAGCTTTTGTAGTCCACACATCAGAGTGGATTAATTCCAATGGCTTTTTACTCTCTTGAACATGCCTAGGAAAAGGTTTCCTTGCCTGTTTCCCAAATTGACAGGCTTCACAAACCTTGTGCATTTCTGCAACCTTGAATTTTGGCAATCCTGCAACAATATTTTGGGCTTGCATTGATTTAAGTCGCTGTATATTAACATGACCAATGCGTTTGTGCCAGACATCAATATCTGCAACTACATCGGTCCCATGTGCAAACATTGTTGCACTCAATTTAGGCATGTCCGCATCCAACGTAAACATCCTGCCCTTCTTCTTTCCTTTTGCTATCAAGCGACCATTATTTTTCATATCCTCAACAAAGCATCCATGAGGATTAAATCTGACCTGCAAGCCCTGCTCAACCATCTGACCAACAGAAACCAGGTTCTTGGTGATGTTCGGGACATGAAATACATCAGACAAGTATTTCTTTTTCCCATCCTGCATAGACAAAGGAATTTTGCCAATCTGCACAATAGGATGTGCAGTATCATCACCAGTCTCCACAAATCCTAGTTTTTCCATTTTCCTTGCATCTTGCGTCCATTCTGCATGACCTGTCATGTGGTTTGACGCACCTGAGTCAACATATTACACATCATTTCGTTCTTCTGCACTTGTCACAGAATTGGTCATATGCTGCATCATAAATAGATGCTCATTTCTGTCATCACCCTGCCTACTAGAAGATGCATAATTGCCTTGCTGCAATTTTCCATTCATAATATCATTCTGCTTTTTATAGCAGTCCTTAGCCATATGACCCATTTTGCCACAATAGTAGCATTCAACATTGCTGTTTGCATTTTGGCCTCTCTGCCATCCACCACCGCCTCTTTGGCTCCCCCTGCCTCTAGAGTTACCACGTCCTCCTACGTAGGACTGGTTTTCTTGCATTTGCTGCATATTCTGATTTCTACCACGGCCTGCAGATCGGCCTCCTCTACCTCTGCCAGCATTTGAGTAGAAGACAGTTTCTTTTGAAGTTCCTGCTGAAGAAGATGCACCCCCATTTCTCTGCTCTTTAGAAATTAGAAGAGCAATCAACTCCTCAAAATCAGGAAATTTTTCACGGACGGCAATGGATGTCTGGAACTGTGCATAATCCTTTCCTAGACCATTCAAGGTCATAGAAACCAAATCGTCATCATCCACTGGCAACCCAATGGAAGCAAGTGCATTTGCAATTTTCTTCACTTTCATGTGGTAGTCATTTATGCTCAAATTTTCTCTGTGCACATTGTGCAACTCCTGTTTGAGTTGCATTTTCCTGGCTTGCGTATTTGTGCTATACATTTTTGCCAAAGTATCCCATGCCTCCTTTGGCGTATTTGCATCCTAAATATGCACAATCATGGAGTCCGAAATACTGATAGACAGCCAGTACATAACTTTCCTGGCTCTCTCATGCCATCCTTTGAATGCCTGCATTTCCTGTTGACTGGGAACATTAGGAAGAACAGGTTCTTCTTCATTTCCTATAATGAATTCCCAATAGCCTTTTCCCATCAAGAAATTCGTCATTCTAAACTTCCATGCTTGGAAGTTGTTCTTGTCAAGCTTTTCAGTGACAATCTGTGAAAGAAAATCAGATGCCATTACAGAACACTGCAAAATATTCTGTCACTGCAAAAAACACAGCTTTTGCCTCACACGGGCAGATCTGCAAAACTGACGAAAGTGGTATTTCACCACACAGTCACTTCCTAGTGACGATTTTGCATCAACAGGCAACAGGCATGAATCTGCAACTCCCAATATCTCTGCACACATGCATACGATGCAATTTCTGCGGCACCTTTCCACTGACTAGCCACGCAGTGGTCGCACAGCAAAAAATAGGGCCTTTTTCTGAGTGCCTACGAAGAACTTCCGCCTTCAAAACGGGCCCCGAAATGGCCTCAAATTAGAAAAATAAAGTCTCAATCTGAAGTAGTGCACTCCTGCACTTCTGGCTGTGCTACCTGCAGAGATTTGCTCCCAAACTCGAAATAGGAAGCAACACTGGTCCTCTTACTAGGACACCACGAAGTTGGCTTGCTTTCTTGAGCTCCTTACCATGAACAAGGCTCTAATACCATGTGAAGATAGTGGGAGAGAGGGAAGGAGTCTCACTTGTGACTTTCTCACATGAACAATTGGGGGAATACACTCAAAGGTGGAGGCTGAAAACAGTTTTCCTCTTCTTAGTTGTGTAAGCCAAAAGAACTCAAGTACAAAGAAATAGAAGAACCCTATATGTGGGTCTCAAACCAAACTCAACTAACTAAGGTGGCATACTAACTGAGCCACAAACTAGAGTAGATAAGGATAGCTGTCATCCAGCTATTATTCGTGGCGGTGTACCAACCGCATCTCCAGCTAACAAGTCAGTGACATAAATGCACAACAGTCACCCTGGCATATCGCGAGTGGAGCTGGATATCTCAACATAAGTCTCTAGAAGAAGGTTTTCCCATAGAATGGTGTAATGAAGGCCAAAGTGGGTCAAGATAGTGGGGGTTAGGATAATTAGTATTTGGGGTGTTTGCAAGATAGAGGGGACTAAAGGGCTAAGGAGGTACTATATAAGTACCATCTTCTCATGTACAAGGACACCATTTGATGTCACATCTAATCCTATCTACTCCCACCTCCTTCCTCCTACGTGTTGCCTACTCTCTCTCTCTCCCAATCTCTATCTATCTCTCTCTTCCTCTCCTCCTATCTCTCTCTCCTCCTCCCCTCTCCTCTTCCCCATGTCCTGCCATCTCTGGCCTTCACCAATTCAGTCCTTCATTGCATTGGTATCAGAGCCCTTTCTTGGACCTGGCTCACAAATGCCCTGCCCACATAAGCTTCATGCTCTCATCCCAATACTGATCCACAAAAAAAATATATTATTGGAGGGCAAGCCCATAAGGCTAATCGTAGGTTAGAAGGAAGCGTTGGTGCTCTCAAGCTCTACTCCAAAAATCTACGAAAGGACTAGGCATCCAGGCCTAAAAAAGATAAGTTTCGAAGCAGGCATGAAACCTTGCATGTTAGAGATGCTCTTTCTCATCGCTAGTTTTAGGCTGAGATTTGCTTTGTTGCTTAACCGAGAGAACCAAAAGTTTGATTTAGCTGATGGACCATAGAGCCTGTAGAAGATTTGAAACGAAAGGCTCCATGCTAAAGAACTTTTGGAGGGGTGTGTGCCCAAAACTACTTCAATCCCTTGAGTTGCCCATCCAGATAACAACGGTGGAAGGCTAAAAGCTATTGAAGAATGCATTTGATGATGCGCCATCAATGCAGCCTAGCCTCACCAACACCGTCCCATGCCTACTCTATGCAGGTCTTCAATCATCTACATAAAGACACCGTGATGCCATCCATCTCCCTTGTGCCACCCATCGCCATGCCTATGCCCATCAACACGCCCATGGCACCTTTGTCCATCGCCATGCCCACGCTGCCTCCACCTGTCATCGCCACACCCTCATTGCCATCGATGCCCTACAAAAAAAACAAAACTTACAATTACCTTAATTAGTGTTGGAGATATCATAGTCAAAGAGTGTGTTGGTGTGTAGTACCAAGTGATCTAGTACTAGTCTATGTGTGTGAGTCATGTGTGAGTGCCACATGTCATGATGGGACTTATCCCATACATGCACTAGGCGTTAGTGTGTGAGTGTGTAGCCTATATAAAGGCTTGTACTTCACTTGTCATGATACACTTGATGAATGAATGAAAGCCTTCTTCATGCCTTCATTTGAGCATTATTTCCTCACACCCTAATTCTCTCTCTCTCTCTCTCTCTCTCTCTCTCTCTCTCTCTCCCTCTCTCTCTCTCTCTCTCTCCCTTCACCATGTTTCTAACATAGTATCAGAGCCACCTTCCATAGCTGCCACATCATCCTAGCCCTAACCCTAATTCTACTTCAGCTCTTCTTCTTGCAGCATGCAGCCGCCTCTCACAGCCTTGCTCCATTTTGCCCCTTGTTCACTTTTGATTCTAGCTATCTCTTCCTTTAAGCTAGCTCATTCCGTCTCCATTCTGCCTCCCCTTTGTAGCCATTTGCTTTAGTTTTTCTCTCCATAGCCAACTGCCTTAATTTGAGACCTTTTGGAGTTCTAGGCACCCTTCATAGCCTCCTCCCTTGCTGGTTAGATCCTTGTGCCTGCACATGTGGGACTTCAAGTTTGTTTTAGAGCTTTTTGTCACCACAATTTGCATCTTGTGTACTATTGCTGCATACCAGACAACCTCCGAGCAGCTCCAGTACCATAGCCACCACCCCTGAGCATTTTCCACACCTCCAAGTGTTGCACAGTGCATACAGGTCTGGCTCTACATTTCAAAAAACACTAGGCCTTTGAATATCTATAGCACATCTATTATAGAAGTATGAGGTCATTGAGGCATCCCTGGGCTGTTTTGATACTATTGCATCTTAATCGCCTACATTAGAGACAATTTTGAGCTGTTTTGAGGCCTCTAGGACATCTATATCATCTGTTTTCCGCATCAGAGACCTGCTACAACATTCAAAGTTGTTTTGGGGAGCCAACTTCTGCTTAAGAGATCTATTGTTGTGTTTTGGTACAGCCATACATCTGCTAAAACACTTCGGTGTACTTTGGAGCCATTATGCTAAGTTGCTTTACAAATTTCAAGGCATATCTTTGCTGGTTTCAGATTCGGATTCATATTTGGAGCATCTCTAGGCATTTATATTTGCACACAAGGAGATTGCTAGTCCTTCATCTTAGCTTGCTACCCGCCTCACAAAGTCCTCTTCAATCATGACTTCCTTGTCTTCAAGTTCTATCCTCATGGAGAAGTTTAAGGGGGAAGGTTTTCCCACATGGCAAACTAAGATGCAATTGCTGCTTAAGCGTGAAGGAGTTTGGGATGTTGTTGAGGATGACTAGGTTGAGTTACTTGATCAACAACAACAAAAGATTTGGAAGCAGCATAATGCTAAGGCCATTGCCCTCATTGGTCTTTGCTTAGCTGAATCTCTCATCCATCATGTGGATTTCAAGTCAACAACCAAGCAGATTTGGAGTAGCCTCGAGACCTCTGGTAATAAAATCACCAACTCTAAAGTCTTTTTGAAGCTCAAATTTTATGATTTGAAAATGAAGAGAGTGATGAGTGGAGTGATAATCTAGCCCGGTTTCAATCTCTTATTCAACAACTCTCAAGTTTGAAAAGTGTCCATGATGATGAAGATGAGATGGCCATCCTTATGAAGAGTATGCATGGAATTTCTTGCTTTGAGCACACTCTTGAGATCCTTCATCTTGGCACTACCACATTTGATGATATGGTGGCCCTCCTCATTCAGAAGGATGGACATAATAAGGAAGCCGCTCTTGCCTCTCCTATTGATCATGCATTTGCTTCCATAAGCAAATGGAAGACCAAAAAGAACATTATTTGCAAGTTTTGCAAGAGGAAAGGACACATTAAAGCCCATTTCTTCAAGAAGAAAGCACAAAAACAAGAGTAGCATCATGCCAATCTTCAGGCTAAAGAACCACTTGAACTTGAAGAGCCCCCGGAGGAGATACATCCAGCTACAATAGAGGTTCGCGGCCTCTCTCTTGACGAACGAGGATCCATTTGACCAAGGTTGGGCTTTCTAGGCCCTTATGTTATGCGTGTTTGTGTTGAGTCAAATAAGGTTCTCAGCCTTAAGTTGTCCCTCTAAATTGAATGGAGTCAATAAGAGGTACTCTGCCATGGGTTATCCCCCAAAAATGAATGTATTGCCTTTTACTTTGGTTGATGGTATTGACCACCCAGTTCAGAGTAAGGGGGGATGACGAGTGGTGGTTTTCCCTTGCTGGTCGCAAGCTAACTGAGAAGTCACTATCACACAGGAGGTGTTGGATAGTTGGACTTGCTCTTTGCAGTGTTGCGGTGGAGGGGGGATCGGTCTACTCTTTAGGTGTTGGTTCTCACACTCTTTGCTTTGAAGGGGGGTGTTGGAGATATCATAGTCAAAGAGTGTGTTGGTGTGTAGTACTATACTAGGTGATCTAGTACTAGTCTGTGTGTGTGAGTCGTGTGATTGCCACGTGTCATCATGGGACTTATCCCATATGCACTAGGTGCTAGTGTGTGAGTGTGTAGCCTATATAAAGGCTTGTACTTCACTTGTCATGATACACTTGACGAATTAATGAAAGCCTTCTTCATGTCTTCATTTGAGCATTATTTCCTCACACCCTAACTCACATTCAGGGCCTAGTGGCATCCCACATCGTCGCCATAGACAGCTGATCCAGGATCAGCTTCATCCAGGTGTTACTGGGGTTCCATTGATATATTATTTATTCAAGAGCACAAGCTGGATTTTAGAGATTGTGCCAAGTCAGGCAAGTTGCTTTCTGGCCATACTTTTTGGTCGCCTGCCTTGGGTACCAGGGGGGGCACTTCTACTTCAGTTTCGCAGTCGGTTCTCCCCTTAGTTGTTGGGCACGGAGTCATTATTCCCTCTAGAGCTCAGTGGATTATTCTTTTGATTGGAGGGCGTAAGGTTGGTTTCCTTAACCTATATGCCTCCAACATTAGAGGGGAACGTGTCCTTATGTGGAAGACTTTACTCTCCTGGGCCCCCATTGTGGATTCATGGGTGATTGGAGGTGACTTTAACATGGTCGAGTTACCGTCAGACAAAAAAGGGGGTAGAGAAGGCGAACTTCACTCTTTGGAGAGAGTAGCTTGGGATGCCTTCCTTTTCCATTTCTGTGGCAGAGATACTTGGTGTGATGATGTCTTTCTTATTCAGCCACAGTCCCTCATATTCTCTTGGTCAAACAGGAGGCAACAGATGCCTATTCATGCACGCATTGACAGATTCTATGTAGATGATTGGGCACTAGACAGAGGTGGATCGGTATGCATTGCTGCTGGGGTTTCCACTTCAGACCACTTCCCTATTGTGCTGGCTATCTCAGAGCCTCACTTGAGAGGCCGGTCTGCCAACATCAGGATTCCAGATGCCTTTTACACAGAGGAGGACCTTACAGAGGTAGCCCTGCAGATATGGTTTGCTCATGTCCAGGGTGGGCAGCCATATCCATCACATGTAGCCGCTGCCCTTTCTGGTATTAGCGACTTCTACTGCTCAGTTGCTTGTACCAGGAGACGAGATATTCTCAGACGTGAGATTGGTGTTCGCCAGCAGTTGGCAGCTTTGCAGAGGGAAGAGTAGAAACGGCCTTCAGATGCTTGGATTCAGGAGCGCCTTGCTGCAGCAAGGGCTCATCTGCAGTTATTGCTTGATCAGAGAGCTTGATCAGAGAGCAGAGTATGCCTTTCATGCAGGGGAGTCCTTTTGGATTCATATGGGTGGTAGATTCAATAAACACTTTTTCTCTACTCTTGGCCCTAGACATAGTAGAGAGAGTATATCCCAGCTTATTGACTCAAATGGGGTTTTACAGACAGAGCCTGATGATGTCTTACGCATAGCTTCAGATTTCTATGCCACCCTTCTTACTGCTGATCCTGAGACACACCATAGAGAGGATGCTAGACAGGCTATTTGGCAAAGTATCCCTGTGTTGGTGAATCCAGGTATGCATGTTCTACTCGACGCACCTTTCACCAACACAGAGTTCAAGACTGCACTTTCAGCCCTTCACAAGGGCAAGTGCCCAGGTTCAGATGGCCTCACCCCGTCTTTTTTCATTGCATTTTGGGATATGATTGGAGACTATATTACTTCAACCCTGCAGGCCATTTGGGACTTTGGCGAGATGCCTGGGTCGCTTATAGAGGGTCTCATCCACCTTATCCCAAAAGGAGGTAGCAGAAATTTAGTGTCCCAGTGGAGGCCTATCACACTTCGGGGACTTGTTACAAGATTCTGGCCAAGGCTATCAGCCTCCGATTGCAGCCACTTAGCCACTTCTCCCTGATCTCATTCATGACACTCAGACGGGATTTGTGCATGGCAGAAGCATTTTTTATAACATTTTTTCTTTCTGGGAAGCTTCAGAGTGGGCCATGCAGAGTGGCCAGAATCTTGCCATTCTACTTTTGGATTTTGAAAAAGCTTATGACAGAGTAGATTGGGGTTTTTTAGAGGGCACCCTTCTACGCTTTGGCTTTACTGATGCTTGGATCAGAGGTGTTTCCTCTTTGTACAGATCAGCCCACAGCCAGGTACTTATTGGTGGGGTAAGGGGTGAGAGATTTCAGATTTCGAGATCAGTCCGTCAGGGATGCCCCCTTGCTCCTTTCCTTTTTTTGTTCGTGGCTGAAGCTATGAGTATCTATGTTAGATCTCAAGCTGACATCTTTGGGCTGAGACTTCCCATCAGAAGGGAAGAGGAGCTACTTGACAGTGAGTTGGCTGATGACATAGCAATTTACTTGGATGCCACTCCACAGACGCTCACTTCTTTCAGGACAGCATTGGATTTATTTTGCTTGGCGGCAGGGGCGCAGATAAATTGGCATAAATCCAATGGCTTTTGGATCAGTGATGAGGACACTCCAGTTTGGGGGATTGACATAGGATTCACTTGGGTTCAGAGGGGTGTGCCTATCAGGTATTTGGGCTGCCAGGTCGGCTTGGATATTTCTACCACGCAACAGTTTGCTCCCGTTTTGGAGAGCATTAGAAGGAAGCTTCTTTTTTGGAGCTTAGCCAAGCTGGATCTTGCCTCTAAAGTTGTGGTGGTCAACCAGGTCCTCTTGGCCACAGCCTGGTTTGTTTGTTCACATTGGTGCCATTCTAGGGACTGCATCATTCAGCTCAGAAGACCGATCAGGAACTTTCTCTGGAGTGGTGGGCTTGATGGCACAGCAGATGCCTTACCCAGGGTGGCTTGGGAGACCCTCATCCTCCCTACACAGGATGGGGGTCTCAATATTATTGATCCAGATTTACAGTGCAGAGCTTTACTTTGCAAGATGGTGGTGCGAGGACTTATGCCAGGGCAGGAACCATGGAAGGACTTTCTTATCAGCAGCATACAAAGGTGCACACCTTCTTCAGGAGGAGACTGGATGAGCAGTGTTAGATGGATCTTCACCACAGCACACCTCAGGTCACCTTCGTCCCCTCTCATGGTTGCCATTCTGAAAGCTTGGGCCAGTTTCAGAAGCACTCTTCAGAGGATTCCCCCTTCCTCTCGGGAAGAGATTGATAGGCAACCCATCATGTGGAATGATAGTATTTTAGATGATCTTGGTAGGCCACTGGGTGCCTCACTCTACATGCAGTGGTCCAGGTGGGAGAGGGGACCTGCTTCTTCTATGGGGTCTTGGAAAGCTTTCTGCAGGCTTCCAGAGGAAACCAAATCAAGGTTGACAGGACATCTCAGAGGGAGTGCAGGGAGGATCTTGCAGATTGAGGCAGCCCTTCCAGAGGTTTGGGTAGACACAGATGATATGCCACTCACTTCCTCCACTTGGGCAGGTACTTTTTCGAGAGGCACGGTTCCGCTTCAGGTTTTGGCCTTTCGAGATGCACAGGAGGATGCTTTGGTTTTTAGTGTCCAGGATGGTGGCAGATTGCTCAGGTCCACAGAGGACATCTTGCTTGAGGGTTGTAGGTCTTTTGATGCAGGGATCAGATTTAGAGTGGTTCCTAGACCCAAACCCCCGGCTACTCTCCATCGGGTCTTGGAGGCTCTGGCTCTATGGGGGAGTTCCCATCAGATATTTACAGTGGGACCCCAGAGAGTGGGAGTGGATTGACACAGGGCATCGAGAGAAGAGCATCCCCTTCTTTTGTTACACGGTCAATAATGCCAGGAGATTTCAGCTCAGTAGTAGAGGTTGGAGACCCTCCAGAGTTCCTCATTGGGAGACTTTTGGTATTACTGCGGATCAGCAGAGGTGCTTTTGGAGGAGGCTCTGGAAATCCCACAGGCTTAGAAAGATCACTATCTTCTTTTGGCTTTCTATCCATGGAGGGATTGTAGTGAACCTTTGGAGGTCCAGGTTCGGAGCCGACCCTACATGCCCTCGATGCCTTTCTGCTTCAGAGTCTATTCAGCATTGCTTATGGGATTGCAGACAGGCGAGGTTGATTTGGATGGGCGTAGCCAGGATTTTTAGTCACTTTGCCCATTCCCCACTTTTTATGACATGGGGCTCGGTGGCTTGGCTTTCTCTTACAGAACCTCAGGTTTTCTATGAGGGAGTTGACTCCTCTCGGGCCATTTTGGTTCGACGTCATTGGTTTGAGTCCTGTTCGTTGGATGTGGTACCACACCTTCCTTTTACAGCTGTACATGCCTCTGTGGATACTTCTTGGGAGATTCTAGCGAGCATAGCAGCCTGGCATATCTGGAGAGCCAGATGCACAGAGGCTATGGAGGGTACTCAGGTTCATCCCTTGCACACATTGGCTAGTATCTGGACAGACATCGTACATACTTTGATGGCCGTATGGACGGGTATGCAGGGGGACTCCCGTGCAGCCTCAGCTAGGAGGGCTTCTTTCTTTAGGGAATGGAAGGATTCTCCTTTCTTCTCTGAAACTACTACAGGGTTGAGATGGCACTTTCAGCCTCAGCCTTGGTTGTTTTCCACCTCACTCTGAGGGATTTTTTATTTATCCTCATGATTTCATGATGTATTCTGCTTTGAGCTTGCTCTCGTCGTGGGTTTTTTTCTTACTTAATAGAAGTCTTTTTCTTGGAAAATAAAAAAAATCCTTCTTCATGTCTTCATTTGAGCATTATTTCCTCACACCCTAACTCTCTCTCTCTCTCTCTCCCCCTTAACCATGTTTCTAACAATTAGACCCTAGGTTAGTCTAACTAGGATTAGTCAGGTTGGGTTTAGTTAGCGGGTTAGGTTTAGGTTTAGTTAGTTGGGGGCTAGGTTAGGTTAGTGCTAACTAGGGTTAAATAGTTGATTTAGGTTAGCCTACATTACTGTCCTAACAATCCTAGTAGTCTTAGGTTAGTGCTGTCCTAACAGTCCTAGGTGACTCAGGGACCCCCCACAAAAAAAAGAAAAGAAAAAGAGAGCCCTATTTTCAACCTCTTTTCAAGGCCTTCCACTTCAAACCCTCTTCATCACCCTTTCTTTCAAGCCTCTTCATCATGTTTCAAGCTATGAGACAGGTATTTATTGACAATAATCCAGCACACGTGCATGCATTTGATAGAGTGCGATAGCAACAAAGATTTATTACACACCATGGGATAGTCAAGTGCCTGTAGAGGGAGCATGGGGCAACATGCCTCTAGCTTTGTGCAGCTTATATAGGGCTTTATGCAGCATGCAAAAAGATTAGGGCACCTTCAAAGTGGGGATGATTCATAGCCGCATGGAATTCTTTTGATTACCATCCACAATATGTTATACCCCATTACATTGGATGTGTTGCATCAGGTATTTTTGCCTTTTGGGCTTATTGATGAGAAGATTGTTATGCATCAAATTTCAAGTGGACTACTGCAAGCTAAAATACATTTTGCCTCATAAGCTAGTGCATTGCAATCACAAAATACCTTGCATGGTTGAGATATATATGATGGTGGTTGTACCTTACATATTCGGTTGTTAGCTTTGACAATGATGTCGTATGCTAAATGTCAAGGTACAAATGCCATAGAGCAACATGTTGTCAGAGCTCTAATGCTGAGGGGAGTGATGCCAAAGGCTATGCAAGTCTATAATAGTAAACACCCAACATATGGGAGAATGTAGTCAGGCCATGTAGTCTAACGTTATGCCACTCCCTAGTATGGCACTAAACCATGCTATAGAGCCATGTATGATGCCTTTGGATGCAAGACAAAACAATGGTCATTATTAACAAATGACTATAGCTAAAAATACTAAAGGATATTGTGGGGAGAAGTCTTCTAATGAACATAGTAGCTTAAATGGCTATGAATAGCTGTCATTTTGGGAGCATCCAAGAGTATTCCTCCTAGCTTTGCAATGCACACGCTTGATGGCACAAGGGATAACTTCATGGATGCTTCATCGGTGATGCTTCAAAGCATGGCAAAGAAGCAAATGGGCCAAAAAATTGGCGAACAAATTTGTGAGAAGGTCGGAGAGGTTGTACACCTTTCAATGCAATCGATGGGAAAGCAACCCATGCTTCCTTCTATGCACCAAAACAATGGGGATGGGAAGGATATTGATCCACCCAAAGAGTATCCTAGAGCTATGATGCCTAGAGGAGCTATGCAACCTCGCCATGCTATGCCTCTCCTTAGTACGCAGCTAAATCATGCTTCAAAGCTGTGGAAGATGCCTCCATATGTAGGACAAAAATATGGTTGTCTCCAGGCTATTACAATTGCAATTATAAAAGGGTTATGTTGGGATAGCTACTCAAACAAAAGCAACGGCTCAAATAAAAGGGCTATGTTGGGATAGTTGCTCAAATAAAAGCAGCGGCCCACATGATGGAAACAAATATGGATAGCAAGGGGGTTGTTATATCAATTTGCAAGAACGATACATTGCTCCAGATGATGCCCAGCAACATGGATGATTTTTTCATGTTAGTTTCGTTAAGAAGAAAAACTCTTATATTGGTGTTGAAAGTTTGTATGCACTAATAAAAATAAATGTTCAAAAAATTCACGAGGATTTGAAACTTTTATGCAAAAAAATGTAAAGTTTTGCCAATATTTACATCTTTCACTTCAAGATTCAAAGGAACATATGTCAAACCATACTACGGTTCTATCAATGTTGTGAAACTAAAAAAGCTAGCTCGATAAACTTTTGCCACCAGGATTTTATGTTAGTATATTAGTATAGCTTCGATAAAAACAGCCATGCCTGGAAATTCAACACACTAATGGAAGAAATGCCTATATTCAAAGTAGCCTATGTAACTGTGACAATGAAGCAGACCTGATGGGTGAAAATATAGATGAGGCGCCAAGCAATGATGAGTAAATCTATCATATTGATGCAGATTCACAGCAAGATAAGGATGTGGATGCACTTACATTGGATCCTTCTAGGCATGCAAACTTTGAGGACAAAGTTTTTGAAGAGGTGAGTATCCAGCGTTGTATGGTCTCCATTAAGGATAAAAATATAGAAGACCACACAGATGATACCAAGGGATGCCAAAGTAAACTTACCCATAGTGGTGGCAAGGAGCAGCTTGTGCAGCATGAAAAAGATATACAAGATAGTTTTAGTCCTAAAGCTGTGTCACAACACATTCAAGAGTGGGAATATGGCCACAACTTCAACACAATTGATGCCCTTCACTGCTAGGTGAGTACAGTTGGGATTTTTGCTTGCTACACTTAGCAACCATTAGGAGAACAATGGCATCTCATAGGATTGCTATAAATGCAAGGGTAGAACTTTGCGAGGGTTGTGTGTGTGTGTGTGTTCTCTCTCCTTCTCTCTCTCTCTTTGTGTCTCTCTCTCTCTATCTCTCACTTCTCTCCCTTCTCTCTCTCTGTTTGTCTCTTAGTTCTCCATGTGCAAGTTTGAAGCTCTCCATGGGCAAGTTGGAGAAGATCTGTAGGGTCCTCTAGGGGCTAGCTCTCATGCACAGTCATGCTAGGGCCCCAATCAAGGCAAAAAGGGGGCATATAAAAGGGATGGATAGACCAAAAGCTAGCCCAAAGGGGGCAACATTCATTCTAAGAAGGTAGCACATACAATCCAGTCTTTTAGCTCATATCTCCTAGTAGATAATCTAGCCCTCTCCATCTATGTCTCTCTGTGTCTTCTCTCTCAATCTCTCTGTCTGTCTCTCA